>NC_057797.1:378440074-378743144 GCF_018294505.1 Triticum aestivum | reverse complement strand
GGCCTCCCACGGGCCACGGCGGTTGAGGCGCTGGCGGCGCCACGTGGCGCTCTGCCAGTGGCTGCGGGCGGCGGCGCGGCGTGTCCGGCGGCGGACGGACACGTCCGGCACGGAGAGAGAGGATTTTAGGGTTTTGGGGGAGAAGGACCCATGGATTTCGGAGGGGACCTATTTATAGGCATAGAGGGAGCTAGGAGTGTCCAAATGAGGTGCGGTTTTCGGCCACGCGATTGTGATCGAACCCTCTAGATGAAGGAGAGGGTTTTGGTGGGTTTTGTGCCGAATTGGAAGGGTGTTGGGCTGCAACACACACAAGGCCTTTTCAGTCCCTCGGTTAACCGTTGGAGCATCAAACGAAGTCCAAATGGTACGAAACTTGACAGGCAGTCTACCGGTAGTAAACCAAGGACGCTTGGCAAGTCTCGGTCCAATCCGGAAATTTTTAACCCCCACACACGAAAGAAAGGTAGAAATGACCACCGGAGGAGAACAGAGCGCCGGAATGCAAAACGGACAATGGGGAAAAAGCTCGGATGCATGAGATGAATACGTATGCAAATGCAATGCACATGATCACATGATATGAGATGCATGACAACAACAACAACACACGGAGACAAAAACCCGAACCCGAGAAAATAAAATAACTTAACGCCGGAAACGGCAAGAGTTGGATTACAAATTAGGTCAATCATATCCGGGGTGTTACAGGCGGTGAGGGCAGGCGCGCTCGGGCTCGGGCGGCGGCGACAGGAGTAGGGGAACAGGCCGGGGGGGAGGAGGACTTAGCGAAATTTTGAGCCAGGGGGGTGGTTAACTCGAACTAGCAGTAGCACTCATATGGAAAACACGCTATAGCTAACTTATCTATAGCGCGCTTCAGTGAAAACCGATATTGCTAATGGAAGCAGTTATATCAAAAATATACATTGGTCATCATTGATCTTTTTGTGTATAATCTAAATAGTCAACATGAATCCTCACTGTACCTGTATAGGTACAGGCGAGGATTCATATTGCAACGTCAAATCATACACATATAGTTCAATGAAGACCAAGTGCTCGAGATAGGTTGAGAAGTAGCATATTTAAGGTGGTAAACACCTTGTTCACTTAGCAGTATGGGACTAAACTTAATTAGTTGCGGTGATACTTAGCAGTAGCGTGTTTTAAAGAAAACCGCTGCTACTAAGTTCTTTAGCAGTAGCGCGTCCATGGGAAGGGCGCTACTACTATATCTAGCCTGGGGGCAACACCGTGGCAATTATAGTAGTAGCGCTCTTTCACCTAGAGCGCTACTGCTACTTAGTCATTAGTAGCACTCTTTTCTGAAGCTCGCTACTGCTAATTAGCAGTAGCATTTGTTTTTAAGCCGCGTACTGCTAAGATTCTGTGTATAAGGTTTTCCCTAGTAGTGCTCCCTCATTGACCTTGGACAGCCTGTGCCAGATAAGCTTAGCTGTCTCCAAAGCACTCACTCTGCCATACTACCCTTTGCTCAGATGGCCACATATGATATTCTTCGCTTGAGAGTCGAGTTGCTTGGATCTCTTCACATCAGCAACGTTGATGGTGGGAGTGACAGAGGAAACACCATTCTCCACAACATACCAGATATCGTTATCAATTGCCTCAAGATGCATGCGCATCTTATTCTTCCAGTAGGGGTAGTTCGTCCCATCAAAGGTAGGACACCCAGCAGAAACCTTGATCATAACTGCGGTCGGCATAACTAAAACTCCAGGCGGTTAAACCAAAATCACACAGAAAAAGGGAGTACCTTGCTCTGATACCAATTGAAAGTGCGTTATATCGACTAGAGGGGGTGAATAGGCGATTTTTAAGAATTCTTCACTGAGGAATTTCAGGGTGAAGAAATTCCTGAGTGAAGAACTACTTGCAGCAGAATAAGTAATCATAAGTAAACATAACGGAGCATGAGTATGGTCTTCATGATGAAATGAAAACAAGCACAGAGTACAGAAAGCGTAAACACAGGATAACACAGAATGAAGACAAACAGACTCAAGAAATTGAACTGAGGAAATAGTGAAAGTCTTCAGTCAAAGTCTTCAAATAGATATGAACAAGCACACAACATAGAAATGAGGAAATGGAAGGGTTGAGGAAATGGAACCAGGTAGCTTGGTGAAGATAATGATTTGGTAGACCAGTTCCAACTACTATGACAGTTGTACGTCTGGTTAGGGCGGCTAGGTATTCAAACGTGAGGAGACACAGTCCCAGACACCCAGTCATGAACACGCAGCTGAGGACACTTAGTCCTCATTGAATTCCCCTTGAGCTAAGGTCACATAGACCTCGCCCAATCACTCGTGGTAAGTCTTCAGGTGACTTCCAAACCTTCACAGACTCGGTCACTCGGCGGTCCACTTGGATGCTCTAGACCATGATGCCTAACCGTCTGGAAGATTCACAGTCTTCAAAGGTAACAAGCGTCGGATCCATGCGGGATCAATCTCTTCAGTGATTCTCAATCACTTTGGGTTTGTAGGTGTTTGGGTTTGGGTTTTTCTCACTTGATGATTTTCACTCAAAGTCCTCGGAGGATGGGATGCTCTCAAATGACAAGTGTCAGTTTCTCTCGGAGCAGCCAACCGGCTAGTGGTTGTAGGGGGGGGGGCTATTTATAGCCTAGGGAGAAGCCCAACATGATAAGACATAAATGCCCTTCAATGATATGACTGTTAGGTGAGTAGATATTTTGGGACAGCTGGCGCATAGCACAGAAGTGGTTAGAATTTTGAGTATCAAATTCCATAGTGCTATCATGTTCCTCACTGTGTAGGCAATCCACACTGGCGAATTCCTAACTCCTCGGTCAGAAAAAATTCCTCAGAGACCAGAAGAACTTTGTCTCTGTCACTGAAGAAATTGACTGAACTGTATGAGATTTCCAATGGCTTCACTCGAAGGGATTGGTAGGTGTAGGATTTGAGTTGAGCATCACTTGGAAATTTTTCCTTAGTATTTCCTCGACCCCCTTTAACAGTACGGTGTTTCCTATGACTCAAAAAAGAGAAAATGAAACAACGAAAACAAAAGTCTTCATGCTTCAAGTTCCTTGAACGAATACCAAGTCTTCAAGATTACACCAATTTATTCACTTTCAAAGTCTTCAGAAAGTCTTCAGAAATCCAAAGTCTTCTATGTAAATATGAAACTCCTCATATACTTATAGACATGTGTACACTCGCAAACACATCAGTCCCTTAACCTACAAGTCTTCAACACACCAAAATCACTAAGGGGCACTAGATACACTTACACGTTCTAAGGAAAGGTCTACCAAGAATAATAGGACATGAAGGATTGCAATCTATGTCAAGAACAATGAAATCTATGGGCATATGGTTCCTATTTGCAACAATAAGAACATCATTAATTCTTCCCATAGGTTTATTAATAGTGGAATCCACAAGGTGCAAGTTTAAAGAACAATCATCAAATTCACGGAATCCTAGCAAATCACATAAAGTTTTCGGAATCGTGGAAACACTAGCACCCAAATCACACAAAGCTTAGCATTCATGATCTTTAATTTTTATTTTAATAGTAGGTTCCCACTCATCATAGAGTTTTCTAGGGATAGAAACTTCCAACTCATGTTTTTCTCCATAAGATTGCATCAAAGCATCAATGATATGTTTAATAAAAGCTTTATTTTGACTATAAGCATGCGGAGAATTTAGCACAGATTGCAACAAGGAAATGCAATCTCTCAAAGAGCAATTATCATAATTAAATTCCTTGAAATACAAGATAGTGCGTTCATTTCTATTTAAAGTTTTGACCTCTCCAATCCCACTTTTATCAATTTTAAATCATGTGAGTCTCTCTCAAAAGGTGTGTATAGCAAAGATGATTGTGTCAAACTAAAAAGCAAAGACTCAAATCATACAAGACGCTCCAAGCAAAACACATATCATGTGGTGAATAAAAATATAGCTCCAAGTAAAGTTACCGTTAGACGAAAGACGAAGAGGGGATGCCTTCCGGGGCATCCCCAAGCTTAGGATTTTTGGTGTCCTTGAATTTTAACTTGGGGTGCCATGGGCATCCCCAAGATTAGCCTCTTGCCACTCCTTTCTCCATAATCCATCAAATCTTTACCAAAAACTTGAAAACTTCACAACACAAAACTTAAATAGAAAATCTCGTGAGCTCCGTTAGCGAAAGAAAACAAAATACCACTTCAAGGTACTATAATTAACTCATTATTTATTTATATTGGTGTTAAACCTACTGTATTCCAACTTCTCTATGGTTTATAAACTCTTTTACTAGCCATAGATTCATCAAAATAAGCAAACAACACACGAAAATCAGAATCTGTCAAAAACAGAACAGTCTGTAGTAATATGTAGCTAACACAAACTTCTGGAACCCCAAAAATTCCAAACTAAATTTCTGGACGTGGGGAATTTATCTATTAATGATCTGCAAAAAGAATTAACTAAATATCACTTTCCAAATAAAAACGGCAGCAATTCTCGTGAGCACTAAAGTTTCTGTTTTTTACAGCAAGATCAAAAAGACTTTCCCCAAGTCTTCCCAACGGTTCTACTTGGCACAAACACTAATTAAACACGAAAAACACAACCAAAACAGAGGCTAGATAAATTATTTATTACTAAACAGGAGCAAAAATCATGGAATAAAAATAAAATTTGATTGCCTCCCAACAAGCGCTATCGTTTAACGCCCCGAGCTAGGCATAAAAAGCAAGGATAGATCTGGGTATTGCCATCTTTGGTAGGCAATCCATAAGTGGCTCTCATAATAGATTCATATGCTAATTTAATTTTTTTTCTAGGGAAGTGTTCCATGCCTTTCCTTAACGGAAATTGGAATCTAATATTCTCTTCCTTCATATCAATAATTGCACCAATCGTTCTAAGGAAAGGTCTACCAAGAATAATAGGACATGAAGGATTGCAATCTATGTCAAGAACAATGAAATCTACGGGCACATAGTTCCTATTTGCAACGATAAGAACATCTTCCCATAGGTTTCTTAATAGTGGAATCCGCAAGGTGCAAGTTTAAAGAACAATCATCAAATTCACGGAATCCTAGCAAATCACATAAAGTTTTCGGAATCGTGGAAACACTAGCACCCAAATCACACAAAGCATAGCATTCATGATCTTTAATTTTTATTTTAATAGTAGGTTCCCACTCATCATAGAGTTTTCTAGGGATAGAAACTTCCAACTCATGTTTTTCTTCATAAGATTGCATCAAAGCATCAACGATATGTTTAGTAAAAGATTTATTTTGACTATAAGCATGCGTAGAATTTAGCACATATTGCAACAAGGTAATACAATCTATCAAAGAGCAATTATCATAATTAAATTCCTTGAAATACAAGATAGTGCGTTCATTTCTATTTAAAGTTTTGACCTCTCCAATCCCACTTTTATCAATTTTTGCATCAAGATATATAAACTTCGAACCATTGGGACGCCTTCTAACTAAAGTTGACTCATCTCCAGTCCCATAATTATCAATATTCATATTTCAAAACAAAGATTTAATAGGGGACACATCAATCACTTTTAGATCTTCATCTTTATTATCATGAAAACTAGAAGAATACGCTTTCACAAAGCAATCTCTTTTTGCACGCATCCTAGCAGTTCTTTCTTTGCACTCATCAATGGAAATTCTCATGGCTTTGAGACACTCATTGATATCATTCTTAGGTGTAATAGATCTAACTTTCAAAGAATCAACATCAAGAGAAATTCTATCCACGTTCCAGGCCAACTCATCAATCTTAAGCAATTTTTCTTCAATCAAAGCATTGAAACTCTTTTGCGAAGTAATAAATTATTTAATACTAGATTCAAAATCAGAGGGAATCTTATTATAATTTCCATAAGAATTGTTGTAGGAATTACCATAATTATTAGAGGAATTACTAGGAAACGGCCTAGAATTAAAATTACCTCTATACGCGTTGTTACCAAAATTGTTCCTACCAACAAAATTCACATCCATAGATTCATTATTATTCTCAATCAAAGTAGAAAGGAATATCATTAGGATCAGTAGGAGCACTCTTATTAGCAAACAATTTCATAAGTTCATCCATCTTTCCAATCAAAACATTAATCTCTTCGATTGCATGCCCTTATTTACTAGTAGATCTTTCCGTGTGCCATTGAGAATAATTAACCATAATATTATCTAGGAGTTTGGTAGCTTCTCCTAAAGTGATTTCCATAAAAGTGCCTCCCGCGGCCGAATCTAAAAGATTTATAGAAGCAAAATTCAATCCGGCGTAAATTTTTTGTATAATCATCCATAAATTCAAACCATGTGTAGGGAAATTATGTATCATTAATTTCATCCTCTCCCAAGATTGTGCAACATGCTCATGATCAAGTTGCTTAAAATTCATAATATCACTTCTAAGAGAGATGATCTTAGTGGGAGGAAAATACTTAGAGATAAAAGAATCTTTGCACTTATTCCATGAATCAATACTATTTTCAGGCAAAGACGAAAACCAAGCTTTAGCACGATCTCTACGCGAAAATGGAAATAGCTTAAGTTTAACAATATCATTATCCACATCTTTATTCTTTTGCATATCACACAAATCAACAAAGTTGTTTAGATGGGTAGCGGCATCTTCACTAGGAAGGCCAGAAAACGGATCTTTCATGACAAGATTCTACAAAGCAGTATTAATTTCACAAGATTGAGCATCAGTAAGAGGAGCAATTGTAGTGCTAATAAAATCATTATTGTTGCTATTGGCAAAGTCACACAATTTAGTATTGTCTTGAGCCATCGTGACAAGCAAGCAGTCCAACACAAGAGCAAACAAGAAGCAAGCAAAAAAATGTTGGCGAACGTTGCAGAAAACGAAAAATTTCCTATGGTTTCACCAAGATCCATCTATGAGTTCATCTAGCAACGAGTGATCGGATTGCATCTACATACCTTTGTAGATCACGCGCGGAAGCGTTCAAAGAACGGGGATGAGGAAGCCGTACTCGACTTGATCCAAATCACCGGAGATCCTAGCGCCGAACGGACGGCACCTCCGCGTTCAACACACATACGGTCAGGTGACGTCTCCTCCTTCTTGATCCAGCAAGGGGAAGGAGAGGTTGATGAAGATCCAGCAGCACGACGGCGTGGTGGTGGATGCAGGGGTCACGGCAGCAGGGCTTCGCCGTTCTACTGCGAGAGGGAGAGGTGTAGCAGAGGAGAGGGAGGCGCCAAGACTCAAGGGTGCGGCTGCCCCTCCCCCCTTTATATAGGCCCCCTAGGGGGTGCGCCGGCCCTAGGAGATGGGATCTCCTAGGGGGGCGGCGGCCAAGGGGTGGAGTGCCCCCCCAAGCCAGGTGGGGCGCCCCCCACCCTAGGGTTCCCAACCCTAGGCGCATGGGGTGGGCCAAGGGGGGCGCACCAGCCCACTATGGTCTGGTTACCCTCCCCACTTAGCCCATGGGGCCCTCCGGGATGGGTGGCCCCACCCGGTGGACCCCCGGGACCCTTCCGGTGGTCCCGGTACAATACCGGTGACCCCCGAAACTCTCCCGATGGCCGAAACTGCACTTCCTATATATAATTCTTCACCTCCAGACCATTCCGGAACTCCTCGTGACGTCCGGGATCTCATCCGGGACTCCGAACAACTTTCGGGTTACTGCATATTCATATCTCTACAACCCTAGCGTCACCGAACCTTAAGTGTGTAGACCCTACGGGTTCGGGAGACATGTAGACATGACTGAGACGACTCTCCGGTCAATAACCAACAGCGGGATCTGGATACCCATGTTGGCCCCCACATGCTCCTCGATGATCTCATCGGATGAACCACGATGTCGAGGATTCAAGCAACCCCGTATACAATTCCCTTTGTCAATCGGTATGTTACTTGCCCGAGATTCGATCGTCGGTATCCCAATACCTCGTTCAATCTCGTTACCGGCAAGTCACATTACTCGTACCGTAATGCATGATCCCGTGACCAGACACTTGGTCACTTTGAGCTCATTATGATGATGCATTACCGAGTGGGCCCAGAGATACCTCTCCGTCATACGGAGTGACAAATCCCAGTCTTGATCCGTGTCAACCCAACAGACACTTTCGGAGATACCCGTAGTATACCTTTATAGTCACCCAGTTACGTTGTGACATTTGGTACACCCAAAGCACTCCTACGGTATCCGGGAGTTACGCGATCTCATGGTCTAAGGAAAAGATACTTGACATTGGAAAAACTCTAGCAAACGAACTATACGATCTTGTGCTATGTTTAGGATTGGGTCTTGTCCATCACATCATTCTCCTAATGATGTGATCTCGTTATCAATGACATCCAATGTCCATAGTCAGGAAACCATGACTATCTGTTGATCAATGAGCTAGTCAACTAGAGGCTTACTAGGGACATGTTGGTGTCTATGTATTCAGACATGTATTACGATTTCCGGATAACACAATTATAGCATGAATAAAAGACAATTATCATGAACAAGGAAATATAATAATAATCCTTTTATTATTGCCTCTAGGGCATATTTCCAACAGTCTCCCACTTGCACTAGAATCAATAATCTAGTTACATTGTGATGAATCGAACACCCATGGAATTCTGGTGTTGATCATGTTTTGCTCTAGGGAGAGGTTTAGTCAACGAATCTGCTACATTTAGGTCTGTATGTACTTTAAAAATATCTATGTCTCCATCTTGTACATTTTCACGAATGGAGTTGAAGCGACGCTTGATCTGCCTGGTCTTCTTGTGAAACCTGGGCTCCTTGGCAAGTGCAATAGCTCCTGTGTTGTCACAGAAGAGTTTGATCGGCCCCAACGCATTGGGTATGACTCCTTCATGCACTACCTCCAAGGCTGCCATGTACTCCGCTTCACATGTAGATCCCGCCATGACGCTCTGCTTGCAACTGCACCAGCTTACTGCCCCACCATTCAAAATATACACGTATCCGGTTTGTGACTTAGAGTCATCCAGATCTGTGTCGAAGCTAGCATCGACGTAACCCTTTACGACGAGCTCTTCGTCACCTCCATAAACGAGAAACATTTCCTTAGTCCTTTTCAGGTACTTCAGGATATTCTTGACCGTTGTCCAGTGTTCCTTGCCAGGATTACTTTGGTACCTACCTACCAAACTTACGGCAAGGTTTACATCAGGTCTGGTACACAGCATGGCATACATAATAGAACCTATGGCTGAGGCATAGTGGATGACACTCATCTCTTCTATATCTTCTGCCGTGGTCGGACATTGAGCTAAGCTAAATTTCACACCTTGCAACACAGGCAAGAACCCCTTCTTAGACTGATCCATATTGAACTTCTTCAATATCTTATCAAGGTATGTGCTTTGCGAAAGACCTATGAGGCGTCTTGATCTATCTGTATAGATCTTGATGCCTAATATATAAGCAGCTTCTCCAAGGTCCTTCATTGAAAAACTCTTATTCAAGTAGGCCTTAATGCTGTCCAAAAGCTCTATATCATTTCCCATCAAAAGTATGTCATCTACATATAATATGAGAAATGCTACAGAGCTCCCACTCACTTTCTTGTAAACGCAAGCTTCTCCATAAGTCTGCATAAACCCAAACACTTTGATCATCTCATCAAAGCGAATGTTCCAACTCCGAGATGCTTGCACCCGCCCATAAATCGAGTGTTGGAGCTTGCACACCTTGTCAGCATTCTTAGGATCGACAAAACCTTCCGGACGCATCATATACAATTCTTCCTTAAGGAAACCATTAAGGAATGCTGTTTTGACGTCCATTTGCCATATCTCATAATCATAGAATGCGGCAATTGCTAACATGATTCCGACGGACTTTAGCTTCACTATCGGTGAGAAAGTCTCATCCTAGTCAACCCCTTGAACTTGTCGATAACCCTTAGCGACAAGCCGAGCTTTATAGATGGTCACATTACCATCCGCGTCTGTCTTCTTCTTAAAGATCCATTTATTTTCTATGGCTCGCCGCTCAACGGGCAAGTTAGTCAAAGTCCATACTTCGTTTTCATACATGGATCCTATGTCGGATTTCATGGCTTCCAGCCATTTGTCGGAATCCGGGCCCGCCATCGCTTCTTCATAGTTCGAAGGTTCACCGTTGTCTAACAACATAATTTCCAAGACAGGGTTGCCGTACCATTCTGGTGCGGAACGTGTCCTTGTGGACTTCGAATTTCAGTAGGAGCTTGATCAGAAGTATCTTGATCATCATCATTAACTTCCTCTCTAAATGGTGCAGGCACCACAGGAACATTTTCCTGAGTTGCACCACTTTCTGGTTCAAGAGGTAATACTTCATCAAGTTCTACTTTCCTCCCACTTACTTCTTTCGAGAGAAACTCCTTCTCTAGAAAGGATCCATTCTTGGCAACAAAGATCTTGCCTTCGGATCAGAGGTAGAAGGTATACCCAATAGTTTCTTTAGGGTATCCTATGAAGACGCATTTTTCCGACTTGGGTTCGAGCTTTTCAGGTTGAAGTTTCTTGACATAAGCATCGCATCCCCAAACTTTTAGAAACTGCAGCTTAGGTTTCTTCCCAAACCATAATTCATACGGTGTCATCTCAACGGATTTCGACGGAGCCCTATTTAAAGTGAATGCGGCAGTCTCTAAAGCATAGCCCCAAAATGATAGCGGTAAATCGGTAAGAGACATCATAGATCGCACCATATCTAATAGAGTGCGATTACGACGTTCGGACACACCATTACGCTGAGGTGTTCCAGGCGGCGTAAGTTGTGAAACTATTCCACTTTTTCTTAAGTGTGTGCCAAATTCGTGACTCAAGTATTCTCCTCCACGATCTGATCGCAAGAACTTGATTTTCCTGTCACGTTGATTCTCAACCTCACTCTGAAATTCCTTGAACTTTTCAAAGGTCTCAGACTTGTGTTTCATTAAATAGACATACCCATATCTACTCAAGTCATCAGTGAGGGTGAGAACATAACGATAACCACCGCGAGCCTCAACACTCATTGGACCGCACACATCAGTATGTATGATTTCCAATAAGTTGGTTGCTCGCTCCATTGTTCCTGAGAACGGAGTCTTGGTCATTTTACCCATGAGGCATGGTTCGCACGTGTCAAATGATTCGTAATCAAGAGACTCTAAAAGTCCATCTGCATGGAGCTTCTTCATGCGTTTGACACCTATGTGACCAAGGCGGCAGTGCCACAAGTATGTGGGACTATCATTATCAACCTTACATCTTTTGGTACTCACACTATGAATATGTGTAGCATTACGCTCGAGATTCATTAAGAATAAACCATTCACCATCGGAGCATGACCATAAAACATATCTCTCATATAAATAGAACAACCATTATTCTCGGATTTAAATGAGTAGCCATCTCGTATTAAACGAGATCCTGATACAATGTTCATGCTCAAACTTGGCACTAAATAACAATTATTGAGGTTCAAAACTAATCCCGTAGGTAAATGTAGAGGTAGCGTGCCGACGGCGATCACATCGACCTTGGAACCATTCCCGACGCGCATCGTCACCTCGTCCTTCGCCAGTCTCCGCTTATTCCGCAGCTCCTGCTTTGAGTTACAAATGTGAGCAACTGCACCGGTATCAAATACCCAGGAGCTACTACGAGTACTGGTAAGGTACACATCAATTACATGTATATCACATATACCTTTCGTTTTGCCGGCCTTCTTGTCCGCTAAGTATTTGGGGCAGTTCCGCTTCCAGTGACCACTTTCCTTGCAATAAAAGCACTCAGTCTCGGGCTTGGGTCCATTCTTTGGCTTCTTCCCGGCAGCTTGCTTGCCGGGCGCGGCAACTCCCTTGCCGTCCTTCTTGAAGTTCTTCTTACCCTTGCCTTTCTTGAACTTAGTGGTTTTATTCACCATCAACACTTGATGTTCCTTTTTGACTTCTACCTCTGCTGATTTCAGCATTGCAAATACTTCAGGAATGGTCTTTTCCATCCCCTGCATATTGAAGTTCATCACAAAGCTCTTGTAGCTCGGTGGAAGCGACTGAAGGATTCTGTCAATGACCGCGTCATCCGGGAGATTAACTCCCAGCCGAGTCAAGCGGTTATGTAACCCTGACATAGTGAGTATGTGCTCACTGACAGAACTATTTTCCTCCATCTTACAGCTGAAGAACTTGTCGGAGACTTCATATCTCTCGACCCGGGCATGAGCTTGAAAAACCATTTTCAGCTCTTCGAACATCTCATATGCTCCGTGTCTCTCAAAACGTTTTGGAGCCCCGGTTCTAAGCTGTAAAGCATGCCGCACTGAACGAGGGAGTAATCATCGGTACGTGTCTGCCAAGCGTTCATAACGTCTTGTTCTGCAGGGAGAGCAGGTGCTTCACCTAGCGGTGCTTGTAGGACATAATCTTTCTTGGCAGCTATGAGGATGATCCTCAGGTTCCGGACCCAGTCCGTATAGTTGCTGCCATCGTCTTTCAGCTTGGTTTTCTCTAGGAACGCGTTGAAGTTGAGGACAACGTTGGCCATTTGATCTACAATACATGTTGTAAAGATTTTAGACTAAGTTCATGATAATTAAGTTCATCTAAATCAAATTATTCAATGAACTCCCACTCAGATAGACATCCCTCCAGTCATCTAAGTATAACATGATCCGAGTTAACTAGGCCGTGTCCGATCATCACGTGAGACGGACTAGTCAACATCGGTGAACATCTTCATGTTGATCGTATCTTCTATACGACTCATGCTCGACCTTTCGGTCTTCTGTGTTCCGAGGCCATGTCTGTACATGCTAGGCTCGTCAAGTCAACCTAAGTGTTTGCATGTGTAAATCTGTCTTACACCCGTTGTATGTGAACGTTGGAATCTATCACACCCGATCATCACGTGGTGCTTCGAAACAACGAACTGTCGCAATGGTGCACAGTTAGGGGGAACACTTTCTTGAAATTATTATGAGGGATCATCTTATTTACTACCGTCGTTCTAAGTAAACAAGATGCAAAAACATGATAAACATCACATGCAATCAAATAATAATAGTGACATGATATGGCCAATATCACATAGCTCCTTTGATCTCCATCTTGGGGCTCCATGATCATCTTGTCACCGGCATGACACCATGATCTCCATCATCATGATCTCCATCATCGTGTCTCCATGAAGTTGCTCGCCAACTATTACTTCTACTACTATGGCTAACACGTTTAGCAATAAAGTAAAGTAATTTACATGGCGTTTCTCAATGACACGCAGGTCATACAAAAAATAAAGACAACTCCTATGGCTCCTGCCGGTTGTCATACTCATCGACATGCAAGTCGTGATTCCTATTACAATAGCATGAACATCTCATACATCACATATATATCATTCATCATTCATCACAACTTTGGCCATATCACATCACAAAACACTTGCTGCAAAAACAAGTTAGACGTCCTCTAATTGTTGTTGCAAGTTTTACGTGGCTGCAATAGGGTTCTAGCAAGAACGTTTTCTTACCTACGTGAAAGCCACAACGTGATTTGTCAACTTCTATTTACCCTTCATAAGGACCCTTTTCATCGAATCCGCTCCAACTAAAGTGGGAGAGACAGACACCCGCCAGCCACCTTATGCAACTAGTGCATGTTAGTCGGTGGAACCGGTCTCACGTAAGCGTACGTGTAAGGTTGGTCCGGGCCGCTTCATCCCACAATACCGCTGAAGCAAAATAAGACTAGTAGCGGCAAGAAAGTTGACAACATCTATGCCCACAACAAATTGTGTTCTACTCGTGCAAAGAGAACTACACATAGACCTAGCTCATGATGCCACTGTTGGGGAACGTTGCAGAAAACAAAAAATTTCCTACGGTTTCACCAAGGTCCATCTATGAGTTCATCTAGCAATGAGTGATCGGATTGCATCTACATACCTTTGTAGATCACGCGCGGAAGTGTTCAAAGAACGGGGATGAGGAAGTCGTACTCGACGTGATCCAAATCACCGGAGATCCTAGCGCCGAACGGACGGCACCTCCGCGTTCAACACACGTACGGTCAGCGTGACGTCTCCTCCTTCTTGATCCAGCAAGGGGAAGGAGAGGTTGATGAAGATCCAGCAGCACGACGACGTGGTGGTGGATGCAGGGGTCACCGCAGCAGGGCTTCGCCGTTCTACTACGAGAGGGAGAGGCGCAGCAGAGGAGAGGGAGGCGCCAAGACTCAAGGGTGCGGCTGCCCCTCCCTCCCCCCTTTATATAGGCCCCCTAGGGGGTGCGCCGGCCCTAGGAGATGGGATCTCCTAGGGGGGGCGGCCAAGGGGTGGAGTGCCCCCCAAGCCAGGTGGGGCGCCCCCACCCTAGGGTTCCCAACCCTAGGCGCATGGGGTGGGCCAAGGGGGTGCACCAGCCCACTATGGGCTGGTTCCCCTCCCCACTTAGCCCATGGGGCCCTCCGGGATGGGTGGCCCCACCCGGTGGACCCCCGGGACCCTTCCGGTGGTCCCGGTACAATACGGGTGACCCCCGAAACTCTCCCGATGGCTGAAACTACACTTCCTATATATAATTCTTCACCTCCGGACCATTCCGGAACTCCTCGTGACGTCCGAGATCTCATCCGGGACTCCGAACAACTTTCGGGTTACTGCATATTCATATCTCTACAACCCTAGCGTCACCGAACCTTAAGTGTGTAGACCCTACGGGTTCGGGAGACATGTAGACATGACCGAGACGACTCTCCGGTCAATAACCAACAGCGGGATCTGGATACCCATGTTGGCTCCCGCATGCTCCTCGATGATCTCATCGGATGAACCATGATGTCGAGGATTCAAGCAACCCCGTATACAATCCCTTTGTCAATCGGTACATTACTTGCCCGAGATTCGATCGTCGGTATCCCAATACCTCGTTCAATCTCGTTACCGGCAAGTCACTTTACTCGTACTGTAATGCATGATCCCGTGACTAGACACTTGGTCACTTTGAGCTCATTATGATGATGCATTACCGAGTGGGCCCAGAGATACCTCTCCGTCATACAGAGTGACAAATCCCAGTCTTGATCCGTGTCAACCCAACAGACACTTTCAGAGATACCCGTAGTATACTTTTATAGTCACCCAGTTACGTTGTGATGTTTGGTACACCCAAAGCACTCCTACGGTATCCGGGAGTTACACGATCTCATGGTCTAATGAAAAGATACTTGACATTGGAAAAACTCTAGCAAACGAACTATACGATCTTGTGCTATGTTTAGGATTGGGTCTTGTCCTTCGCATCATTCTCCTAATGATGTGATCTCGTTATCAATGACATCCAATGTCCATAGTCAGGAAACCATGACTATCTGTTGATCAACGATCTAGTCAACTAGAGGCTTACTAGGGACATGTTGGTGTCTATGTATTCACACATGTATTACGATTTCCGGATAACACAATTATAGAATGAATAAAAGACAATTATCATGAACAAGGAAATATAATAATAATCCTTTTATTATTGCCTCTAGTGCATATTTCCAACAAAAAGAGGCGAACAGAAAAAGGGAGGGTGAATAAAACGGCAAGCGTGAAGTGGGGGAGAGGAAAACGAGAGGCAAACGGAAAATAATGTAATGCAAGGGATAAGAGTTTGTGATGGGTACTTGGTATGTCTTGACTTGTGCGTAGACTCCCCGGCAACGGCGCCAGAAATGGCTCATTGTCGGGAGTCAAATCTTGACTTGACTTGGCGCGAATCTCCCCGGCAACGGCGCCAGAAATCCTTCTTGCTACCTCTTGAGCACTGCGTTGGTTTTCCCTTGAAGTGGAAAGGGTGATGCAGTAAAGTAGCGTAAGTATTTCCCTCAGTTTTTGAGAACCAAGGTATCAATCCGGTAGGAGATCACGCTCGAGTCCCACGCACATACACAAACAAATAAGAACCACGCAACCAACGCGATAAGGCCTTGTTCGGTTGTAGCAGAATTAATCCTCTAGTGGATTTAATCCTCTAGAGGATTGGGTGATCCCCGCTTGACACCAAAACCACTTGGGGACCAAATCCCTGCCAGTATGCAATCCACGCCACTCTCATGCATTCGGTTAGTCCCCAAGGGCACTGGACCACAGGGACAACAGTATTGACATAGATGAAGTGGTACATATAGATAACAAAAATTCTCATGCAGTAATGACACAGATGCAGACTGAAGTGACAATAACACTGACAGTTTAAAACACTTATTATCCCAACAATAACAACAATTCTAAGATTTGAACAGGGCACAAATACTAACAAAAATAATAGCAATTTGGAGCATACATAATATATAATATGTTGAATAGACCACAAGAGCTTAATTATCAGTTCCTCCCAAATTCTTCCACGCTACAGTCAGTCGTTTCAGAGATAGTGTTTAGTTTCTCTACAAATATCACATGGACAAAACCCAACGAATAGATATGAAGCCTTCCACTGAAAAGCACACACAAATAGATCCAAGTCGCGGCACCTTCGCTCTTCTTCTGGAGCATTCTTATGTAGAACTCCTGCTTTTTGAAACCATTCAAACCCAAAATTAGTTTGAGAGTGAAATACTTGGCAGTTTTATTTCCAGGAATGGAAACAATGAGAAAAACATACATAAACAGTAGGTAAATCAATCTCTATCCTCTGATCTATGTTAAAAGCATCCCTTTTTATTTTCTAGGGACAAGGCATCATAACAGTTTAGAAATAGACAATTACTACAACCACAAGAAAATCAGCCTAGCCTAGCTACAACACAAGCACTTGTCAACCTGTGTCGATACATCAAGCAATCGTTTGAAAAAAGGTTGTATTATTCAAGCAAAGTATTCCTATAACCAGTCAGTCTAATAGTTTGCAAAAGAACTTCATAAATATATTTAAAACAACTATCCATTTCAGAAGAAAATAATGTCTTTACAGCAGCAGCAGCAGCAACAACATGGACTAAATGGCTAGCAAGGAGTTTAGTAACATGCACTAATTGAAAAGAGGAGTACCTGAGTTATTCTATTTCAGCTCTCAGCCACATAAGGGCAGTCTCCGGTCTGGCACTCATGAAAATCTCTCGGTTCTCGGGGATCTTGAAGACTCGGAAAGCCTTGACTTCTTCTTCAAGTGTGATCTCCATTGTTTTCAGCAGAACAATGCAGTTTTTGATAGAGTACTCATCCACGACCCTTGGCTTATTCCTCTCATCGTCCACCTGCTTCGTCCTTATTTCCAAGTACTTCTCCATCATTGCAGCCACATCACCATTCGCCCCCCTCCTTCTCTTTGGTTCTTTCTCTTCTCCATTTCTTGAGGGTGCAGTAGCCAAATTTGGTTGAGTTTGCTCGGGCTCCACAACAATGTTTTCTTGCGCGTAAACCTCCTCAACATCTTCATCGATCTGCACCCTTTCTCCTCCAAGATTCTCACCATCAGCTGATGTTTCTCCTTGATTCTTGCCAGCTCCTCCAAGATTCTCGACATCTGATTGGGTTGAGCAATGTGATGACTCGATAGAGGTGAAGTTATATGTCCCTTCTGCAGTTTGGCCTACAAGTTAAAGTGACAATCAAATATAAGATTTCAAACTAGAAGAGTAAACAAACATAAAACAATGACATGAGTATATGAATGAAGTTGATAACTAACCATCATGCAATTCTCCCAAAGCTTCAAAAAGAGGGAAGCCTTTTGTCTTGAACTTTCCAGCTTTAGGGTGTGACTACATAGTTGACAAGAAAATGATATTAGAGCATGCAACAAGTAATGAAACTTTTAGGGAATAACAATGACATTCTTACTATGATGATGTTTTTCCAAAGTGGTGGATCCGCTAGAATCCTGCACTGCCGGTCGTCCCATGAAACGCCGCTTTGCTTCCTTATCTCTTTGATCATCTTGTATTCTCTTTTCAACTCTTTTTCCTTTTCTTGGATTTTCTTCTTCTCGTACCTAGCATAAGGATTCTTTTGGTGGAATTTCTTCACTATCGTATTCCATGCTTCTGAGCTCCATCCATTTTGACCCTTATGTTCAGGTGTATCATGCTCACGAAGCAAGTCCACAAGATCTTTCTCAAGGCTTGCATTCCACTGTGCTCTTCTTCTGCATTTCCACATTGTATGTTAATGTACCTTTTTCTATCTTAACTATTTTGGTTTTAAGCAAATAAAGTCCCGACAAGAGAAATAAAGTCACGGCTAGTTTATTACCTTTGGGAGACCCTCTCCTCCTCTTTGTCACACTGCTTGTAGGAGGTGATGCTCTATCCCTTTCGACAGCCTTTTTGAGGAGGCTCAACCTTGGTGACCCTCGAGCAGTCATCATAGTGACTTCTGAACAATATTCATGACATGAACAATAGAAAAAAACATAAACTTCTACACTATACTTATTACTACTACACTACAAATGACAAGTTATGCATGTCGATAATCAGCCCACATTTGATGAGTAATGGCATCTCTAAGGTTGTCGCCTTCATGGTTGATTTGATGATTTTGAGGAATATCACCATCAGGAAGATCAACAAAATTCATGACAGGTATATTGTTTGGTTGGTTATCTAACCAACGCTCATCTCCTTTTTCAGATCGGATGATGTTATGTAAGATTGCCGCCGTTGCTCGTAGCTTGACTTGGTTCTCTATTCGATGATGCGTGCCCACTTTTAGGATTGGGAACCGCTTCTTCAAGATTCCTAATCCCCGTTCGACGTGATTTCGTAACACGGCATGCCGGAGATTGAATAGCTCCCTGTGATTTTGGGGTCGACGGCGACCGCGTGCAAACTCCTTCAGATGGTACCGAACACCACGATACGGTGCCAAGAAGTAAGGTGTGTTGGCATAACCACCATCAACCAGATAAAACTTGCCCGGAGGTACATGAAACCCACTATTAAGTGCTGACCGGAGAACTTTAGCATCGGTAGCAGATCCCTCCCAGCCACAAGAAATGAAGGTGAAGTTCAGGTCGAAGTCGCACACGACCATAACATTATGGCTTAGGGTCCCTTTCCTATTTCTGAATGGTGCGGCTTTTTCTCCTAAAATTGTTATGGGAACATGTGTCCCATCAATTGCCCCAATGCAGTTCTGCAACGAAATACTATAACTTAGCACCTATAACATGAAGAGTAAGTAATCGATGTGGATCAAAGTTGGCGAAGCAAAAACCTGAAAATAAGGAAAGAATCTCGTGTCCGACTGAATCTTCGGATGCACTTGACTGGGATTTGGAGGCTTCAAAAAATGCTTGGAGAGAATAGGGATGATGTCAAAGAAATTCTTCATTTGCCAATGGAAAGTATCCCCGCTGTGACCAAACCGAACTTTAAGGTCTTCAAATGAAGAATTATGGGATAACATCCACAGAAATGATGCTAGTTTCTCTTCGACTTTAATTCTGGTATCTTTCACCAACTTCTCCCTTCGAAGATAATTAGCCAAAGATTTGAAGATACGCGGCTCCATCCTAAATGCTACACGACGGTTTTGACGTGCCCTTCGAGTAACTCCTTAACAAACATCTCGCCTGTTAGCGATGATGTATGACGCGGAATCCTCCGCTCCCTAAGAGCAACTCCATCGGTCTCTATCAAATGTAGTGCAGGGAAAACAAATAACATCATTTCGTCATCCTCCTCCTCCCTCTTCCTAACACGATCCCTCATTTCAGGATCCATTCCAAGTCTAAAGAAGAAAAATGTGGCTAGTTATTACTACTACACCAAAACAGTAAGAGTGCAAGTTGTACAAACAAACAGTTTACCAAAAAACAACTGCAGTAAGAGCTAAAATTCTTCAACAACTACAATGTCTAGTAATGTAAGATATTAACATAGCTCTCAGCTTACCAAAAAAACACTTTATAACACAGATCTATCGACCAAGCAATAATAACCAACAATACATGAATAAGGAGAAGATTAAAACAAGAGGATTAATCTACCTTGTCCTTCACGATGCTGCCCAATTCAGGGTCTTGTTGTAGCTGTGAGGCGGCGAAGCTAGCTTATATCTGGCATCATCAAAATATCTGGCATTGGAACATCATCTAACAAAAAGGACAACACTAGAAAAAGGACAACTGCAATGTGTACCAATGAAGAACAGATGATGATCACACACCATGAAGAGAACAATTATATAATCTACCAATGATCATACCCGAAGTATCTTTTGTTCGGACATAAAAAATCTTTGGAAGTATGTGCTCTGCTGCTAACAGAGATTAGGTTCACATACTACATTTTGGGACGAACATCATACTGTACTATCAGCAGCCAGCAACAAAAACAACATGCATTGTTGTTCCTCCAGATTAGATAGTCCTTCTTTATACCAAGAGATAGACTAACAATTATACTACTACTACAATAATTATGTCGAGAAAAATAAAACAAATCAAAATTACTAACACCAAATCGTACTGCTGACTCCATTTACTAACACAAAATTGTACTGCTGACTCCAGTACAAATTACTAACAACGGGAAGACAGATCTTGACGACCACATTCGGGAAGACAAATCATGAAATAACAATTGATGCTAGTTCCTAGGAAACCCAAGAAAAGTCTCGACCTTGACGACCACATTCAGGAAGACAGATCAATATTTGTCTAGGTTTTCATGGAGGGGGCAAATCAGTGCTGCTAGAGAGAAAGGTGTCGGGAGGGAGGGGGGAGGAGGGAGAGAGAGAACTAACCAAAGATCTCCTCACCTACAACAACCACTTCTCCGGAGCTAGGGTTCCGGCCGCAGGCCCGCGACAAGGGGGCGGCGGGGGAGATGGGACAATCAGAGGCTAGGGTTCCGGCGGGCTTCATGGCAGGTCGTCGAAGCAGGAGGGCACCCTCCTCCTCCGGGTAGGTTGCGCCGCCGCCGTCCACTCGTCCTCGCCGCCTCCTTGCCGCCGCTTCTGTCGCTCGGGAGAGATGAGACGAGCACCTCGCTCGGGGATTCCTTCCACGGGGTGCTAGTGGATGATTTTTCCGCGTAGGTTTGGAGAGGTTTGGGCCGGGGAAATACAACGCGGGGCTTAACCGAACGAGAAAAACTGGATGGGCCGGGTTTATTCCCCGGCGGGGGTAATCCCTGCGGACCCGCGTGGATTGGACCCAAAACCTTGCCGGGCTGGGCGTAACCGAACAAGGCCTTAAAGGGGTTGTCAATCCCTTCACGGTCAAGCACGAGAGTGAGATCTGATAGATATGATAAGATAATATTTTTGGTATTTTTATGATAAAGGGAAATAAAGATGTAAAGTAAAATAAAGGGCAATAGAAATAGCTAAGTCTTGGAAGATTAATATGATGGAAGATAGACCCGGGGGGCATAGGTTTCACTAGTGGCTTCTCTCAAGAGCATAAGCATTACGGTGGGTAAATGAATTACTGTCGAGCAGTTGATAGAATTGAGCATAGTTATGAGAATATCTAGGTATGACCATGTATATAGGCATCACGTCCGTGACAAGTAGACCGAAACGATTCTGCATCTACTACTATTACTCCACATATCGACCGCTATCCAGCATGCATCTGGAGTATTAAGTTCATAAGAATAGAGCAATGCTTTAAGTAAGATGACATGTTGTAGAGGGATAAACTCATGCAATATGATATAAAACCCGTCTTTTTATTCTCGATGGCAACGATACAGTACGTGTCGTTTCCCCTATTGTCACTGGGATCGAGCACCGCAAGATTGAACCCAAAGCTAAGCACTTCTCCCATGCAAGAAAGATCAATCTAGTAGGCCAAACCAAACTGATAATTCGAAGAGACTTGCAAAGATAACCAATCATACATAAATGAATTCAGAGGAGATTCAAATATTGTTCATAAATAAACTTGATCATAAACCCACAATTCATCGGATCTCGACAAACACACTGCAAAAGAAGATTACATCGAATAGATCTCCAAGAAGATCGAGGAGAACTTTGTATTGAGATCCAAAGAGAGAGAAGAAGCCATCTAGCTAATAACTATGGACCCGAAGTTCTGAGGTGAACTACTCACACATCATTGGAGAGGCAATGTTGTTGATGTAGAAGCCCTCCGTGATCAATGCCCCCTCCGGCGAAGTGCCGGAAAACGCTCCAAGAAGGGATCTCACGGGTACAGAAGGTTGTGGCGGTGGAAATAGGGTTTTGGCTCCGTATCTGATGTTTCCAGGGTATGTGGGTATATATAGGAGGAAGAAGTACGTCGGTGGAGCAACGAGGGGCCCATGAGGGTGGAGGGCGCACCTGGGGGAGGTGGGCGCCCCCTGCCTCGTGCCTTCCTCGTTGATTGCTTTACATAGACTCCAAGTCCTCTGGACCACGTTTGTTCCGAAAACCACGTTCCTGAAGGTTTCATTCAGTTTGGACTCCGTTTGATATCCTTTTCCTTCGAAACACTGAAATAGGCAAAAAACAACAATTTGGGCTAGGCCTCTGGTTAATAGGTTAGTCCCAAAAATAATATAAAAGTGTATAATAAAGCCCATTAAACATCCAAAACATAATATAATATAGCATGGAACAATCAAAAATTATAGATACGTTGGAGACGTATCAACCCACTCTTCATTCGTGAAGAGAGCCATCATAACATGCCTACACTTCCAACATACATTTTCCGAGAGAGAACCACCTCACCTGTGTTTAGGTCAAGATATTCCAATCCAACCACATAAATCTTGATCTCTAGCCTTCCCCAAGTTGCTTTCCACTCAAATCATCTTTCCACAAAATCCTATCCTACGAGAGAGAGTTGAGTGTTGGGGAGACTATCATTTGAAGCACAAGAGTAAGGAGTTCATCATCAACACACCATTTGTTACCTCTTGGAGAGTGGTGTCTCCTAGATTGGTTAGGTGTCACTTGGGAGCCTCCGTCAAGATTGTGGAGTTGAACCAAGGAATTTGTACGGGCAAGGAGATCGCCTACTTCGTGAAGATATACCCTAGTGAGGCAAGTCCTTCATGGGCGATGGCCATGGTGGGATAGACAAGGTTGCTTCTTCGTGGACCCTTCATGGGTGGAGCCCTACATGGACTCGCGCAACCGTTACCCTTCATGGGTTGAAGTCTCCATCAACATGGATGTACGATAGCACCACCTATCGGAACCACGCCAGAAATCTCCGTGTCTCCAATTGTGTTTGCACACTCCAATCCCATCCCTTTACATTCTTGCAACTTGCATGACTTACTTTCCGCTACTCATATACTCTTGTCATGCTTGCTTGATAAGTATTGTGAATGTTCAAACTTGTGCCAAAACTCCACTTCAACTTAAAGAAAATAAAAACTGCAACTTTTCTTGCCAAGAGTCTATTCACCCCCCTCTAGACACCTCTTCTCGATGCTACAATTGGTATCAGAGCATTGGTCTCCATTTCTTTGGTTTAAACACCTTTGAAGGAAGATGGATGAGTCTATGTTGGGGAGTCTTAGACGTAGAGTGCCTATTCTTGATGGAGAGTATTTTCATGAGTGGAAAAAATGAGATGCTTGAGATCTTCAATGAATATCATTTGACCAAGTACATTACTACTCCTTGTGCTCGCATTGTTGATCCTTTGCATCCTACCCTTGATGAGTCTATTGACATGATCCGTAATCTTATAATGGTCAATTTAATCACTAGAGGTTTTGCCCAGAAACTTGCTTGCTAGCTTGCCTACTTTTGATTGTGCCTGCACCTTATGGAGATTTCTTGAGGAACGATTCCCAAATTATTCCTTGAAAATTCTAGATGAGATTCTTCATAAGTCTATTGCCTTGAGTAAGATGAGTTCTAGTGATTCCAAGGTTGGTGATTGCTTATTTGAGCTTACTAATCTTACGAGTGCAAAAGGAGATGTTGGAATCATTAGCAATATCATTTCCGAAGTCATTAGAATCCATAGAGATGAACATTGTTACGGTCATACTTCTAATGAATTACCCTCTCTAGGAGTTGATCCATCACATGAGATGTTGAACATGGATACTATGATGAGGATGATGATAGTGACTATGATCTTGATGATGCGGTGAGACAGTTTGGTCTTATGGCTAATCTTCGCGGCTACATGGCTGGAGGAAAGGAATGGGTCCTTGATAGTGGATGTACTGATCATATGACCGGAGACAAAGATATGTTTCGTGAGCTTGCTGAAAACAACGGCCCTCGAAAGTATGTCACTTTCGGTGATAACTCAAAGGGTAAGGTGGCCATCTCACAGGATAGCTCCATACAAAGTGTTATGCTCGTTGAATCTCTTGGCTACAATTTACTTTTCGTATCTAGACTTGCTGACTTTGGTTTCAATGTCCTATTTACTGAAGTAGATTGCCAAGTATTTCGTAGAGATAACCATAAAATGGTCTTTACCGGTATACATAGAGGTGATATTTACATTGTTGATTTCACTAAAAAGGCTCAAGCTAGAACTTGCTTAATTGCTAACTCTTCTAAAGGCTGGTTGTGACATAGAAGGCTAGGTCATGTGGGCATGCAAAATCTTGATAAGCTTATTAAAGGTGATCATATCCGTGGAGTAAAAGATGTTATATTTGACAAGGATAGACTTTGTAGTGCTTGTCAATCAGGAAAACAAGTTGGAGGAAGTCACCCTGCGAAGAACATTATGACCATGAGAAGACCGCTCGAGCTACTTCATATGGATCGTTTTGGTCCCAATGCCTATAAAAGTCTCGGTGATAACTCATTTGGTCTGGTTATAGTTGATGATTTTTCAAGATTTACGTGGGTGTTCTTTCTTGATGATAAATCGCAGGTCCAAAAGATCTTCAAGAACTTTGCTAGGAAGGCCCAAAATCAATTTGAAGTGAAGCTCAAGAATGGTCGCAGCGACAACGGAACGGAGTTCAAGAACGCAAATGTGGATACCTTTCTTGACGAAGAAGGGATCTCACATGAGTTCTCGGCTACGTACATGCCTCAACAAAATGGAGTTGTTGAGAGGAAGAACCGAACTCTTATTGAGATGGCTAGAACGATGCTTGATGAGTACAAGACTCCAAAACACTTTTGGGCAGAAGCGGTTGAGACAGCTTGTCATGCAACAAATTTCTTGTATCTTCACAAGCTACTCGGCAAGACGGCATGTGAGCTCCTCACCAGTAACAAACCCCAAGTTGGATACTTTCGAGTATTCGGCTCAAAGTGCTACATTCTTGATAAGCATCGTCGTTCTAAATTTGCTCCTAAATCTCATGAAGATTTCCTACTTGGTTATGGCTCAAACTCTCATACTTACTGGGTCTACAACAATTTCACCCGAAAGGTTGAAGAGACAGTAGATGTGAAGTTTGATGAATCTAACGGCTCGCAAGTAGAGCAATTGCCAATTGATGTAGGAGACAAAGACCCTTCGGAAGCAATTTAAGACTAATCTATTGGCAAGATTCATCCAACGGAGGTGAAGAAGAGTACCTCGTCCGTCCAAGTGGAAGCTTCCACCTCACGACAAGGTGAACCAAGAGTTGACTTGGAATCATCCATGAGTGGGACACACCAAGACGAAGAAAACGAGGACGTACACCAAGATGAACCTCATTAACCTCCTTCTCCACCATGACAAGAGAACGGCAACGTCAACAATGAAGAAGGCCAAGAAGAAGAAGAACAAGATGAAGAATATGTTCCACCCCGACCCAAGCAAAAGCTTCCACGAGTTCGAGCAAGAGTCGCCAAAGACCATCCCGTCGAGCAAATCTACAATGATATCCAAACCGGGAGAATCACTCGCTCTAAAACTCATTTGGCTAACTTTTATGAACATTATTCATTCATCTCTAGCATTGAACCTATGAAGGTTGAAGAAGCATTGGAAAATCCGGATTGGATAAATGCCATGCATGAAGAGCTACACAACTTTGAGATAAATCAAGTGTGGACATTGGTCGAGAAGCCCGATAACAACCACAACATCATCGGTACCAAATGAGTGTTTCGCAACAAGCAAGACGAAGATGGTCAAGTCGTCCGCAAAAAAGCTCGTCTAGTCGCCCAAGGCTACACTCAAGTCGAAGGTATGGACTACGATGAGACATATGCCCCCGTTGCTAGACTTGAGTCCATCCGCATCTTACTTGCCTATGCTAATCACCATGATATCACTTTATACCAAATGGACATTAAAAGTGCTTTTCTAAATAGTGAAATTGAGGAGGAAGTTTATGTTAAACAACCTCCCGGCTTTGTCAATCCTAAGAAACCCGATCATGTTCACGAACTTCACAAAGCCCTTTATGGTCTTAAACAAGCTCCTAGAGCGTGGTATAAATGCTTGACCAAGTTCCTTATTGAAAAGGGCTTTGAAATTGGAAAAATAGATTCTACTCTTTTTACTAAAAGGGTCAATGGTGAGTTACTTGTATGCCAAATTTATGTTGATGATATCATATTTGGCTCAACTAACCCTCATTTTAGTGAGAAGTTTGGAAAGCTAATGTCAGAGAAGTTTGAGATGTCTATGATGAGTGAACTCAAGTTCTTTCCTGGTTTGCAAATCAAGCAAACTAAGGAAGGCACCTTTGTCTCTCAAACAAAGTACACCAAGTACTTATTCAAGAAGTTCAACATGCAAGAAAGCAAAGGTATGAAAACTCCCATGCCTACTAGTGGACATCTTGACTTGACTAAGGACGGTGAACCGGTTGGTCAAAAAGTTTACCGCTCTATGATCGGTTCATTGTTATATCTATGTGCCTCTCGTCCCGATAATATGCTAAGTGTGTGCATGTTTGCACAATATCAAGCGGACCCCAAAGAATGTCATCTTAAGGATGTGAAAAGGATAGTGAGATACTTAATACATACACCAAATTTTGGCATTTGGTATCCTAAGAGGTCGTCTTTTGATCTTGTTGGCTATTCCGACTCGGAGTATGCCGGAGACAAAGTTGATAGAAAGTCCACTTCGGGTACTTGTCAATTTCTTGGTATATCCCTTGTGTCTTGGTCTTCCAAGAAACAAAACTCGGTATCCTTATCCACCGCCGAAGCGGAATACATTGCCGCCGGTTCATGTTGTGCTCAATTACTTTGGATGACCCAAACTCTTAAAGATTATGGGATCAATGTGAAACATGTTCCATTGCTTTGTGACAATGAGAGGGCTATTAAGATTTCTCACAATCCCATGCAACATTCTCGAACTAAGAATATTGAAGTTTGTCACCATTTCATTCGAGATCATGTTGCTAAAAGGGACATTGATCTTAAACATGATTGTACCGATAAGCAATTGGCGGATATATTCACTAAACCGCTTGATGAGAAAGTCTTTTGTTGTTTGAGAGGTGAATTGAACATCATTGATGCTTCAAACTTGGAGTAGGAACTCCATTTGGATACATGCAAGGCATGAATCTATGACAAATCCTTGATATTTCTCTTATGATGATATTCATATGTCTTGGATATATTTGCACCCTTGCATGTTATCTAACCCTTGTAGATACTTGGATGAATCTAAATCTATGAGACAGCAACCCACTCACATCTTGAGCGATCTCTACATCACCAAGTCTCTACAATATGGTGGTTGATGACAAGGAAGCACGAAACCCTTCAACATATCCTTTGACAATTTATATGTATCAAACTTCATGATTGTCATTTTGGATACACAAGTGCTCCTTCTTGCAAAACTAACCCATGTAGGTAGATGAACTCAACTCCAAGTGGTGCTCCCAACCATTCTTGTGCTACATCAACCTTGAGCACCCAACAGAAGTTCAACTACATGATCAAGATCAACACCACCACCCAAGGTGTGTCATTCCATCTTACAGAAGCTTTACCTCAAGAAATAGGTCAAAGCAACTCAACAAGATGGGAATACATCAAATGCTTAAACGAAAAATGGCAACCCCATTTTGAGCTTAAACGATGAGTATGACTTACGATCAAGTGTTCTTACTTGACTCCTCAGTCAATATACTCTAACATAGGTGACTTTGTCACAACCCAATTCTAGATGAAGTTCTCTAGTGTTTCCTTGAGTTTTTGCAAACTTCATCTGGATTTTCTTTTCTTTGTTTTGTTCTGCATTCCTTGCATCCGATTCCTTGCAAATCCTTGTGAGATCTTTCTTGTCTAGTGAGCTGAGGTGACAAGTGTTTTCTCTGTGATAAACTCGGTCACACCGGTTTGTTGTATTCGGTCCAACTGAACTCTTTCGGTGCAACCGGAACACACCACTCGGTGCAACCGATTTCACTGCAGGAAAGACAATGTGTCACTTGTTCCTGCATTATTTGTACTCCAGCTCCACTCAATGATTCTTGTCCTCTACCAGCATCACATTTGACTTGCTGCTTTGCTTTGTGACTCAAGGACCGAACCCATTTGTAACAAACATCTAGAAGAGCCCTTCTTGGAAATTGATGTCAAAGGGGGAGAGAGAGATCACATCAAAGCTTAATCATTTCTATAGGGGGAGAGAGAATACTCAGGGGGAGAGAGTTCCTCAATGAGAAAGAAGTATCACATCAAAGACCCCGGATGCTTGTTGTTCAAGAGGAGAGAAGTTACATGTCTTTAAGAGGGGAAAGACATGTTCATATTTGATTGTTTGCATTTTATCTTTTTTCTTTCGTTGCTCTGATTTTCTGTTCCCTATCTTCTCCCAGTATCCCAAGCAAGATTCAGGGGGAGCAAGACATCTAAGGGAAGGAAATACTTGAATTCATTGCATATCTTTACCTTTGGGGACATGTCTATATCCAATAGAGTACTCAGTACTCACTCTCTACATGTCATCCCAGTCTTGGTACTCTTGTGGTTTCTTTGCTTACTCTGGCTAGTAGATGTATCTGTGTTATCTAACCTTGTTTACTCGGGTTCATTTCTCCTAAGCCAACTCAAGACCACAAGGTAAGTATATGCATCACACTCATGTGCATGAGGACTTCTTGCTGATGCACATATTGTTTGCAAGAAAGACTCATGAGCATGTAGGTACATTCCCTGTATTTACATCTTTTGCTCTGATGCATATAGCCAAGATACATGTAACACATTGCTTACTCTGTCATGCTATGCATTCACATGTTCTTATATTCCATATTTACATGATTGCATACATATAGGGGGAGCCTATGCCTGTTACATGTCTTTCAAAAGCCTTACTTGCTATTCTCTATATCTTTATCTAAAGCTTTGATGTATGTCGTCATCAATTACCAAAAGGGGGAGATTGAAAGCACAAGTGCTCCCCGGGTGATTTTGGTAATTAATGTCAACATATCTCTTGTTGGACTAATACTTTCATCTAGCATATTTTAGATAAGTCCAACAGTGGAGTGGCATGGACTAGAGGATGTGGGACCCCTTCAAGATGATGAAAACAAATGATTGGCCCAAGCTCAAAGCTCAGGATTCTACATTTTTCATTTTAGTGATCCAAGATCACATCGAGTCCATAGGAACGCCAACACTATTAAGAGGGGACGAGGTGTTGCTTAATGAGGTTCTTGCTCAAAGTGCCTAGTTATATGCTCCACAACCCTCAACCACTTTCTCATATCCAAATATATCCCAAACCAAAAGTCAAACTCGGCCCCACCGATTTGATCTATCTAGAGCCACCAAGTTCTCTTGACAAAGCCACTGCCACAAACCCTAATCAATTCGGTCTCACCGATGGGATCTCGGTCTCACCGAGATGGGCTTGCAAACTCTCTGTTGCCTATTGCATTAATTTCGGTCTCACCAAAACATGACATCGGTCCCACCAAGTTTGCTTGGCCAACTCTCTGTTTAGCTTATTACCAAAATTGGTCCCACCGAATTTGTGTAATAGGTCCAACCGAGATGAGGCTTTACCCTAACCCCAGAACATCGGTCCCACCAAGTTGATCAAGTCGGTCCCACCGAAAATCCTAACGGTCACTGAGGGAGTCCGGGATTAGGGGTCTCCGGACAGCTGGATTATATCCTTTGGCCGGACTGTTGGACTATGAAGATACAAGATTGAAGACTTCGTCTCGTGTTCGTATGGGACTCTACTTGGCGTGGAAGGCAAGCTAGGTAGTACGGATATGGATATCTCATCCTTTGTAACCGACCTTGTGTAACCCTAGCCCCCTCCGGTGTCTATATAAACCGGAGGGTTTTAGTCCGTAGGACACAATAACATACAATCGTACCATAGGCTAGCTTCTACGGTTTAGCCTCTTTGATCTTGTGGTAGATCTACTCTTGTACTACCCATATCATCAGTATTAATCAAGCAAGACGTAGGGTTTTACCTCCATCAAGAGGGCCCGAACCTGGGTAAAACATCATGTCCCCTGCCTCCTGTTACCATCCGCCTTAGACGCATAGTTCAGGAACCCCTACCTGAGATTCGCCGGTTTTGACACCGACATTGGTGCTTTCATTGAGACAATGTTCAGGAGATCGCACCGACAGCCGCTCCGACCCTCAATTCGGAGCCTATTGCGGCATCCATGGACGGGTGGATGGACCCCGCCATGGAGGCCTTACCCTCAGCGGCGATCGAGCCGAATATCGACCTTACCCTTCACGAGAGCCGTGTTGCAAAACTGCCGGATCCTTCCCCGGCCACGGACTCCGAACCGCCTGCGCCCGTGCCTATCAAATCCGACTGGGCGCCAATCATGGAGTTCACCTCCGTAGATATCTTTCAGCACTCGCCCTTCGGCGACATACTAAATTCATTAAAGTCTCTCTCCTTGTCAGGAGAGTCCTGGCCGAACTATGTCCGACAGGATTGGGATGCAGATGACGAAGAAATTCACCGCCCACCCACCACCCACTTAATAGCCACCGTCGATGACTTAACTGACATGCTCGACTTTGACTCCGAAGACATCGATGGTATGGACGATGATGCAGGAGGCGAACAGGAACCACTGCCCACAGGGTACTGGACGCCCACTTCATCACATGATGTATACATGGTGGACACACCAAAAGAAGAAGACGACGAGGAACGGAAGGATGCAACATAGGGTTGTCCCCTCGGGAAGCAGTCAAAGCGGCGGCGTAAGCGCCGCCCCAAATCCTGCCTCGGTAGAAACAACGATCATATAGACCTAGCCTTAGAGCAGGGTGAACAATCGCCGGACCACGGCAACACGGAGAATCAAACCGAACAACCCGACTCTGTCAAAGATAATAGTCCGGACGACATCACACCGGATGGACACCCGGAGCAACAGAATGCCCGTCAAAGGCTTGTTGCCACCGCGAGGAGTCTAAAAAAAGCAGAAGCAAAGGCTCAAGGCTACACAAGACACACTCAGAATCAGATGGAGTAAAGTACTCAACACAGCAGCGAAGTACGGCGGTAATCGCCCCACCAAGAGCTACCCGAAGCAGAAGTTGCTACCTGAATTCGATGAGGAGGCCTTAGATCCCCCGCAACCAAAAATTAAAATGGCCATCTGGCCGGATAGATGACCTCACGGCCAACATAGAGCGGCAAACAACATCGCACATAAGCCAATACACAATCCACGCGAGGGCTCGCATCAAAAGGACAGCGCAACCAGATCCATCTATGGACCACGCAAGCGCGCTCCAGCATATGATGCAACACAACAAACATCCGAACATCAGGGTACACCCAGATACAGGGGTGCCGCACACCCCCTATGTTTCACTGACGAGGTGCTGGACCATGAATTTCTAGAAGGATTCAAACCCGTAAACATAGAGGCATATGACGGAACAACAGACCCTGGGGTCTGGAGTGAGGACTATATCCTCCATATCCATATGGCTCGAGGAGATGATCTCCATGCCATCAAGTACTCACGCCTCAAGCTCACAGGGCCAGCTCAGCACTGGCTCAAAAGCCTCCCCGAAAGCTCCATTGGAAGCTGGGAAGAGCTCGAAGACGCTTTTCGGGCAAATTTTCAAGGGACTTATGTCCGACCTCCGGATGCGGACGATTTAAGTCATATAACTCAACAGCCCAGAGAGTCAGCCCGAAAGCTTTGGAACAGGTTTCTTACTAAAAAGATCCAAATAGTCGACTGTCCGGACGCCGAAGCCTTGGCAGCTTTTAAACACAGCGTCCGAGACGAATGGCTTGCCAGACACCTTGACCAAGAAAAGCCGAGAACAATGGCAGCATTAACAAGCCTCATGACCCGCTTTTGCGCGGGCGAGGACAGCTGGCTAGCCCGATGCAGCACCAGCGACCCAAGTACATCTGAAGTTAGAGATGGAAACGAGAAATCACGACACAGAAAAAATAATAAGCGCCGGAATAAAGAAGACAACCCGAAGAGCATGGCGGTAAACGCCGGATTCAAAAGCTCTCGGCCAGGTCAGCAAAAGCCGCCCTCTAAAGGCTCTAGAGATGAACTGTCCAGCCTAAACAAAAGTCTGGACCAAATATGTCAGATCCATAGCACCCCTGATAAACCTGCAAATCATACCCACAGAGAATGTTGGGTCTTCAAGTAGTCCGGCAAGCTCAATGCCGTACACAAGGGGGAGGATACACCAAGCAAAGACGAGGATGAGCCTCTCAAGCAAGACACCGGGGAACAAAAGAAATTTCCACCAGAAGTCAAAACAGTACATGTGTTACACGTGATCAAGGGGAGAAACAAAGCGGCACTCCCAGAGAAATATGCCCAAGGGCCTATCACCGCGGAGTCCTACCACTGGCCATCCTGACCGATCGCTTTCGACCATCGGGATTACTCTGCAAGTATCCGGCGTGCAGGATGGGCTGCCTTGGTATTAGATCCAACAATTTATGGATACCACTTCACACGGGTCCTGATGGACGATGGCAGCAGTCTAAACCTGATATATCAGGATACAATCCGCAAAATGGGGATAGACCCAACGAAAATTTGCCACAGCAATACTACCTTTAAAGGAGTAACGCCAGGCCCAGGGGCTCATGTAACACCCTGGATGTAAGTTTCCCAATTTGTACTCCACTCTTGCCGTTTCCGGCGTTAAGTTAATTTATTTGATCGGGTTTGGGTTTTGTCTCCGTGTGTTGTTGTCGTTGTCATGCATCTCATATCATGTCATCATGTGCATTGCATCTGCATACGTGTTCGTCTCATGCATTCGAGCATTTTTCCCGTTGTCCATTTTGCATTCCGGCGCTTCGTTCTCCTCCGGTGGTCATTTCTAGCTTTCTTTTGTGTGTGGGGATTAAATATTTCCGGATTGGACCGAGACTTAGACGAATTTCACCTAGGTTTACTACCGGTAGACCGCCTGTCAAGTTTCGTACCATTTGGACTTCGTTTGATACTCCAACGGTTAACCGAGGGACCGAAAAGGCCTCGTGTGTGTTGCAGCCCAACACCCCTCCAATTTGGCCCAAAACCCACCTAACTCTGCTCCATCATCTAGAGCGTTAGATCACGATAGCGTGGCCGAAAACCGCACCTCATTTGGACTCTCCTAGCTCCCTCTACCTATAAAACTAGCCCCTCCTCCAAAATTTCGGATCCCCCTCGTCTAAAAACCCTAAAATCCACCTCGCGCTGCGCCGGACGTGTCCGTTCCGGCCGGACACGCCGCCGCCGCCGCCCGCAGCCAGTGGCAGAGTGCCACGTGGCCGCCGCCGCGCCTCAGCCGTCGCAGCCCGCTCGGGCCCGGGGCAGGCCCTCTCGGCCCAGCCGCCCCGCGAGCCGCCCGCGCCCTTCCTCCTCCCCGAGCGCCGCCCGCGCCGCCGCGCTCGCCTTCATCGCCGGGACCCCACCGCCGCCTCGCCTACCGCCTCCTCCGAGCCGCCGCCCCGCTCGGGCTCGTCGCCGGCCACCGCGGCTGACCCGAGCCGCCGCCGCCGCCCCGGTCGCGCACCACCGCCGCCGCCAAGTCGTCGCCCCTCGCCACCTCCTCCCTCACCTGCCGGCGAGCCCGCCAAGTCCGGCCGCCTCCTCCGTCGAACCTCAAATGGCGCGCCCCAGTGAACAGTATTTGCGCGAGATCTAGATCCGGTGAACAGTGAAACCCTAGGTGAAATTCGTCTAAGTCCCAAAAATTCCAGATCCATTTGCTCATGTTCGTGGCCCCGTAACTTTGCATCCGTAGCTTCGATTCATGCATATAGCATATCAAAATGTTCATCTCAGAGGGTACATCATTTCATTCCATTGCATCATTTTCTTTTGAGCTCATCTTGATGCCTGAAATGCTGTTAGAAGAGGGCTACTTGAGATAATTGTCAGATCTGCTACCCCGTTTAGGTTTTTGTCATTTTTGCCATGATTAATGTGTGCATGATATGCCCTGATGCTCTACATATGTTTTGTTAAGGGTTCTGTCATCTTTCCAGAGGTGCAACCCATGTATTTTTGTGATGTGTGTGGTGACTAGTGTAAGCTTGCAAAGTGGTGCACTTGCTAATTCTGTTTTCAGGGACTTAGCCATTCCTCTAAGTCCTTGAGTTGTTTATCTCATATGGCCACATGTTCTTGTTGTTTCCTAGTGATCCGTGCCTCTTTTGAGGATGATCAGTAAGGATGTTTTGATAATCTTGTAGTTCTCTATTCATCCATGTATTTGTTTGCAATTATGTAGCAACCTAGCTTGACTCAATCGAGCTCTACTTTTGCTACTTTGTGAATCTGGGCTGATTGTCAACTTGTTTGCGATTTTGCCGATGATGTTGTAGTTGATCCGTGCATGCTATGCTATTGTTCTTGCCATGTCTAGCTTGCATTTTGTGCCTTCTTGATGGGTGTATGCTTGTCTTGCCATGAATTGCACCGTAGTGAGTGCATCGAGCTCGTAAACATGCCTACTTGAGTTATATTTCAGCATGTGTTAGTTTTCACTAAGTCTGAAAACTGATTATGTTTTTGCTATGTTCACATGCTTGCAATTGTATTTTCTGATCCCTTTTGGCTCAAGGTCACTAAGGGACTTTTGTTAAGATCTTTGAGTAGCTCCATGACATGCTTTACTTTGCCATGTTCAGATCCTGTAGCATGTAGTGTTGTGGCTCCAAAGAGGGCTACCTGATCTGAAATTCCAGACAAGTGTTAATTTCACTAAGTCTGAAATCTGTTTGCCATATGCATTTTTGTCATGCTTGTTTGAACCTGTTAATGGATGAATTGGCCGTAGCTCAGTGCCAGACTTTTGTTAAGCATCTTGAATGCATCCCTGCCATGTATTTTCTTGTCATGTTTGGTTGCTGTAGCATGTTTATTCCATTGCTTTTAGATGACTACTTGCTGCAAATCGCAGACCGGTGTCATATTTGAATCGCTTGGCATTCCCAAACCGTAACTCCGATTCCGGTGTTCTTTATATCGTTTTCAAGCGATTTAATCTCATCTTTCCAGTGGCACACTTGGTTTTCCAAGTTGAGGCCAGGTTCATGCATTTCCTGTCATATCTTGCATTTCGCATCCCGCATAGCATCCATCTTTGCATTGCGTTGTTTGAGTTTGCACGTGGTTGATTGTATCCTTGTTGCTTGTTTGTCTTGTTTGGGTAGAGCCGGGAGACGAGTTCACTAACGAGGAGACCGTTGAGTTTGCTTTTGAGGATCCAGTCGACTCCGACAACTGTGCAGGCAAGATGATCATACCCTCGAAATCACTACTATCTTTGCTATGCTAGTTTGCTCGCTCTTTTGCTATGCCAATGCTACGATGCCTACCATTTGCTTTCAAGCCTCCCAAATTGCCATGTTAAACCTCTAACCCACCATGTCCTAGCTAACCGTTGATTGGCTATGTTACCGCTTTGCCCAGCCCCTCTTATAGCGTTGCTAGTTGCAGGTGAAGATTGGAGGCCGTTCCTTGTTGGAACATTTATTTACTTGTTGGGATATCATTATATTATCTTGTTATCTTAATGCATCTATATACTTGGTAAAGGATGGAAGGCTCGGCCTCTCGCCTAGTGTTTTGTTCCACTCTTGCCGCCCTAGTTTCCGTCATATCGGTGTTATGTTCTCGGATTTTGCGTTCCTTACGCGGTTGGGTTATAATGGGAACCCCTTGATATTTCGCCTTGATTAAAGCTTTTCCAGCAATGCCCAACATTGGTCTTACCATTTGCCACCTAGCCTCTTTTTCCCTTGGGTTTTCGGAGCCCAAGGGTCATCTTATTTAAACCCCCCCGGGCCAGTGCTCCTCTGAGTGTTGGTCCAAACTAGAGTCCTGTGCAGCGCCCCCTCGGGGAAACTCGAGGTTTGGTTTTAGTTGTATGGAGCGCTCATCTGAGTGTGCCCTGAGAAAGAGATATGTGCAGCTCCTATCGGGATTTGTCGGCACATTCGGGCGGTGTTGCTGATCTTGTTTTAACCTCTCGGAGTGTCTTGAATTACCGAGATACCGAGTCTGATCGGAATGTCTTGGGAGGAGGTCTATTCCTTCGTTGACCGTGAGAGCTTGTCATGGGATAAGTTGGGACTCCCCTGCAGGGATTTGAACTTTCGAAAGCCGTGCCCGCGGTTATGGGCAGATGGGAATTTGTTAATGTCCGGTCGTAGATAACTTGAACCTTAATTTATTTAAAATGAATCAACTGAGTGTGTTACCGTGATGGCCTCTTCTCGGCGGAGTCCGGGAAGTGGACACGGTGTTGGAGTAATGTTTGCGCAGGTTGTTCTCTAGTTTCTCGCTCGCGCTTTGCCTCCTCTTCTCGCTCTCTTTTGCGAATAAGTTAGCCACCATATTTGCTAGTCGCTTGCTGCAGCTCCACATATTTTTACCTTGCCTTACCTATAAGCTTAAATAGTCTTGATCGCGAGGGTGCGAGATTGCTGAGTCCCTGTGGCTCACAGATTACTATTACACCAGATGCAGGGCCTGATGATTCCGCTCCAGGAGACGCGTTTGAGCTCAAGTGGGAGTTCGACGAAGACTCTCAACGTTACTATGTTTCCTTTCCCGATGATCAGTAGTGGTGCCCAGTTGGGGGTGATTGGGACCGTTGTCACTTGTTGGGTTCTCTTTTATTTTGGCGCCGTAGTCGGGCCATGAGTGTTTGGATGATGTAATGTTATTTGTGTACTTGATTGACGTGGCGAGTGTAAGCCAACTATGTTATCTCCCCTTTATGATTTATATTACATGGGATGTTGTGAAGATTGCCTAACTTGCGACATATGCCTTCAATGCGATTATGCCTCTAAGTCGTGCCTCGACACGTGGGAGATATAGTCGCATCGAGGGTGTTACAGCTCATTGCACGGGCTCCCTGCTACTAGAGGTTATATTCGGCTTCCCCGATAACTTCCGTAGCGAAAATTTAACCTTCCACATTGCTCCGTTCCAAAGTGGCTATCAAGCACTACTTGGACGCGAAGCTTTCGCTCGCTTTAATGCAATACCGCATTACGCCTCCCTCACGCTTAAGATGCCCGGTCCACATGGCATCATTACAGTAAATGGAAATATTGAGCGATCCCTGCGCGTCGAAGAGAGTGCGGCTGCCTTGGCAGCCGCACACTAAAACGGCCTCACCAACTAAAGCATTCGATAGGTCGTCAAGACTACGGACACGGTTAGACGAGTCTGACGCAGCTATATATAATTCATACAGGTTTGATGGCCACACCCCTATTACAAATACAAGGGGCCCAACGCGCGCAGACAAGTGGCAATTTTTACTCATCTTGAATTGTACATGGTTTCTTTAATATAACCTACCTTTTTGCACGACAACTTTTCACCTAAGTTCCTCTCTTTTACAGATGACCATCGTGCTACACCCGTCTAGGATACGGCACAACGGAGACACAGGCGCAGACGTGCAGCAGGGACCCGTTCCAAGCATTCTTTTTATATTAAGACCCTGCCAAAACCTTTCTTACTGTCTCTTGTTGATACACATCCCTTGGATTCTCAGTACTATTGAGAAGGATGCTGACGTCTTGGCATGTGGCCACGTCAGAATAATGCACGTACCTGGACACCAGGGGCTTCTTACAAAGGGAACTGTTTAGGCCCGGTTTATACCATAAAAGACCGAATACCTTAGGGAGTGTTCGGCGTCGCGAGTTTGGCCTTATATGCATCAGCTCCGAATCATGTCTTTGGTCAAATGTTGGGTTTGCCCGGCTCCTGTGTTTTGCTGCCTTACGTTCCGCTCTATCGGCTAAGGCGGCACCAGGAGAACTACTGCGATTGTGCCCCGGTTCATCCGGACGAGCACCTCAGTAGAGAAAGTCGAAAACTGACTATCATGATATAGCGTGAGACTGGTCAACCACTCGATGACCCATCGGAATGTTAGAATTCCTCTGCCTTAACGAAGGGTCGTTTCCCGGCCGGGCATGTACGCACCCCGAATTCGGGAGAGTGTGGAGCCACTAGGGGCTATATAGTAGCCCCACCGTCAAACTCCTATGGCTAAGTGAAAGTATTAAAGCATTATAGTCCGGTTGCCTCGTTTGTTGCGCTATCACCTCCTTATTAGGACCAAGACGTTGGATTAAGTGTGAACACGCGTCTTCTGCGAACACCCCCGCATTATATGCGTGGGGGCCAAAGCCGACGACTGCAATCTTTCAGGTTATATACATATATACATAAACGGCCACACATGAGGCATCATATTACTTTCAGGCAAAAGTATAAATACAACCTTAATAAATGTGATAAACACTGTTTTTACACTGGGAATACATGTCACTCAAACATAATATTCTTCGAGCACTAGGCCTCTATCAAACAAGCACCTTCAAGAACTTCTTCAAAATAGTGCTCGGCAGCCACTCGGCCTATGGCCGAACCCTGTGCCGCAACAGTGGTAGCATCCATCTCCGCCCAGTATGCTTTGACACGGGCAAGGTCCATCCGCGAGCCTTCTATGCACGCCAATCTCTTCATCGCATTGATGTGCGGCACCAAACCAAGGAACTGTTGTACTAAGCTGAAATAGCTGTTCGGCTTCGGCTTTTCTGGCCACACATGATCTACGATGGACCTTATGGCAAGTCCGGTAAATTTATTGAGTTCGTCCCATTCGGCAAGCTGATCAGTTAGTGAAAGAGGACGCTCTGGAACGTTAAACTGCGACCAAAATAGCTTGTCCACTTCATGATCTGTTTGATCTCGGAAGTATTTGGCCGCATCGACAGCACTCGCCGTCAAATCCAGATATGCGTCTGCCGAACTCCACAACCGATCCATAGGGGCATACCGTGGATCTTCGAACTTCCTCTGCAGCAAAAAGGGCTTCCCAGCCACAATATCACCAGCTTCATGCAGCTCTTCCTTCTTTGCCCTCATGGCAGAGCGGGTGTCTTTGGCCGCCATCGTGGCCTTTTCAAGGTCCGTCGCCTTCGATCGGTTTTCTTCTTCAAGGAACCGGCAACGGTCGGCAGTATCTTTTAACTTTACATCCATCTTGGCCATCTTTTCTTTGTTCTCGCAAAGCGCGTCCTTCTCGGCTCTTAACTCTTCGGCTGCCTTTAAAGCGGCCGCATTACTAATCCTTGTTTGTTCGTTGGCTCGGGCAAGTTTCGCCCGAAGGGTCTCCACGGCGGCAGCTCCATCTGCAGTCACAACATATTAAAGATACTGGCATCACGCTGCTCTTACTATGTGACATTGACCGGAAAAACATTACTTACCCTGTGCCTCGTCAAGCCGCTTGTTAACAAGCTCGATGTCGGCATCTGCCGCATCCAGTTGCCGCTTTAGTTCGGCAAACTCATTAGTCCGGCCAGCCACCGGAGCTTCCATCACCTGCACATAAAGCGGTATGGTTATTACCTGGGACTACGATCCTCTGTTTGCCGCCGTTCTCGGCGACAACCAGAGTCTCAGGGGCTACTATCTACACAGGGCACACCTAAAAATGTGCGGTACCATCACAAATGTACATCATTTTACGTACCTCAAAGCCCGTCAGTAGACTCATAAAGGCGTCATGCAACCCGCTTTCGGCGGATGAAATCCTTTCCATCACCGTACCCATCAATGTACGGTGTTCTTCCGAGATGGTCGCCCGCCTTAGCAGATCCCTCAGTGCGTCCGACCGCATACCAGACGGCGCCGGACTCTTTTGTTTGCTCTCTTCAAGAGCCGGATGCTGGGGACTTCGGGTGACTATAGGATTATCTTCTGGCCTCACCGGATCCGGAGAGGCCCTCCGTGACGACACTTCAAGGTCGCCCGCTTCTTGAGCGGGGGAGTCCGGGGGAGGCGTTTCGCTCTCCATCATCTCCGGAAGAAGGTCCCCTGAAGACGAGCTCCGTTGAGAAGGGCTAAGATCCGAACTGCGAGATAAACGCTTCGGTTATTTTCCTCGAAAGTAAGGTAGAATATCTTTACTATTAAGTATTTTTTGATCACTTACGGCTCGTTAGAGGGCTGATCCCCGCACGGACTTTGTGCGGCAAAAGCACCCTCCGAGGCAGGACCCTCTGGTGGAGACTTCTTCTCCCGTTTGGAAGCCTTGGTTTCTGGATCTTCAGAGGCAGTCCTCTTCCTTCCCCGAAGCGAGAGAAGGTCAGATTCTTCCCCTTGGTTATCCTCCTTCACGGAGGCGCTCATTCCCTCGGTTGGAATTGGTAGCGATGGGGGCCCGCTTTTGACCTCATTATTCCCCCCTTTATCTTCCTTTGAGGGCTCCGGGCAAGGTGCTAGCTCGAGCATCTTTTCCAGTACCGGATTCTCCAAACCCTCAGGAAGGGGGGCCGAACACCGAATCATCTTCGCCTTTGTTAGCCAGTCCTGGTCAAAGAGCGATTTCTCAGAATGACATCATGGTAAATGAAAGACGTGTGTTCGGCTAGAGGATTACTTACTTGGTCAGTGGTACGGTTGCTTCTCAGGCCCACGTCCTCGGTAGTATCCGGACACTCTATTTGGGGTCCGGAGAATGATTTGTACATCTCCTCGTGCGTCAGGCCGAGGAAATTCTGAATAGTGCACGGCCCTTCTGGGTTGAACTCCCACATGCGGAGGGTCCGGCGTTTGCAAGGCTGGACTCGACGAACCAGCATGACATGCACCACCATAACCAGACTGAAATCTCCGTCGAATAGATCTTGAATGCGGCTTTGCAGTTTAGGCACATCCTTAGCTGGACCCCAGCTCAGCCCTCTGCTAATCCATGACATCAGTTGTGGTGGAGGGCCCGTGCGAAAAGCAGGGGCAGCCACCCACTTGGCACTTCTGGGAGCTGTGATGTAAAACGACTCCTGCTGCCATAATCCGGACACCTCTGGAAAGGAACCCTTTGGCCATGGAGCTCCAGCGATTTTACTTATTAATGCGCCTCCGCACGCTACGTGCAGCCCCTCGACCATCTTCGGCTTCACGTCAAAGGTCTTGAGCCACAGGCCAAAGTGAGGGGTAATGCGGAGGAAGGCCTCACATACGATAATAAATGCCGAGATGTGGAGAAAGGAGTCCAGGGCTAGATCGTGGAAATTTAGCCCGTAATAGAACATCAAACCCATAACAAAGGGATCCAGGGTGAGGCCTAGGCCTCAGAGGAAGTGGGAGATGAACAGAACGTTCTCGTTGGGTTCGGGAGTAGGGACGACCTGCCCTCGGGCAGGCAGCCGATGCGAAACCTCGGCGGTCAGGTATCTGGCCTCCCTCAACTTCTTGATATCCTCTTCCGTAACGGAGGAGGGCATCCACCGGCCTTGAAGGCTAGATCCGGACATGATTGAAGGTCCGAAGCACCTGACCTGGGCTTTGGGTGTTAGAACTCGAGGCGGGGGAAGGATTCGATTGAGCACGGGAGGGAAAAAGGTAAAAGCCTTGTCCCTTTATAAAGAGGGTGAATACCAAGCGTCCTCCTAGTGGCCGTTTAGGACTTGCCTAAAATCTAGGAGTCCTAGGCACGGTTGGGTTACCCACGACCATATTGATGAGAATCCCGTAATTAGGGGAACACGATCTCTGCTTTGACAAGACGTGTCAAGAAACCGCCTCGCGTTATGTGTGGAGCTAGTTGAAGAAAAACAGTTCGAATAATCACCGAGCCATGGCTTGATGTCATGTTGCCAAAGCAGTAGATTAAGATTTGTGGAAATATTATTCTCTCTACGGTGGTATGTGGAATTTATTTTGCAGGGTCAGACACTATCCTGGTATTCAAACTCTTCTGTGATATGTTCGGAGGAGGAACCCGCCTTGCAATGCCGAAGACAACACTGCGCGCCGGACTCATTGTCATTGAAGCCTGGTTCAGGGGCTACTAAGGGAGTCCGGGATTAGGGGTCTCCGGACAGCCGGATTATATCCTTTGGCCGGACTGTTGGACTATGAAGATACAAATTGAAGACTTCGTCTCATGTCCGTATGGGACTCTACTTGGCGTGGAAGGCAAGCTAGGCAGTACAGATATGGATATCTCCTCCTTTGTAACCGACCTTTTGTAACCCTAGCCCCCTCCGGTGTCTATATAAACCGGAGGGTTTTAGTCCGTAGGACACAATAACATACAATCATACCATAGGCTAGCTTCTAGGGTTTAGCCTCTCTGATCTCGTGGTAGATCTACTCTTGTACTACCCATATCATCAATATTAATCAAGCAGGACGTAGGGTTTTAGCTCCATCAAGAGGGCCCGAACCTGGGTAAAACATCGTGTCCCCTGCCTCCTGTTACCATCCGCCTTAGACGCACAGTTCGGGACCCCCTACCCGAGATCCACCAGTTTTGACACCGACAGTCACATTATGAACTAAATCGGTCTGACCGAGTTGTATGATTCGGTCCCATCGAGTTTGGTGATTTGTGTGTAATGGTTAGATTTTGTGTGGAGGCTATATATACCCCTCCACCCACTCTTCATTCGTGGAGAGAGCCATCAGAACATGACTACACTTCCAACATACATTTTCTGAGAGAGAACCACCTACACTTGTGTTGAGGTCAAGATATTCCAATCCAACCACATAAATCTTGATCTATAGCCTTCCCCAAGTTGCTTTCCACTCAAATCATCTTTCCACAAAATCCTATCCTATGAGAGAGAGTTGAGTGTTGGGGAGACTATCATTTGAAGCACAAGAGCAAGGAGTTCATCATCAACAGACCATTTGAACCTCTTGGAAGTGGAGTCTCCTAGATTGGTTAGGTGTCACTTGGGAGCCTCCGTCAAGATTGCGGAGTTGAACCAAGGAGTTTGTACGGGAAAGGAGATCGCCTACTTCGTAAAGATCTACCCTAGTGAGGCAAGTCCTTCGTGGGCGATGGCCATGGTGGGATATACAAGGTTGCTTCTTCGTGGACCCTTCGTGGGTGGAGCCCTCCATGGACTCGCGCAACCGTTACCCTTCGTGGGTTGAAGTCTCCATCAACGTGGATGTATGATAGCACCACCTATTGAAACCACGCCAAAAATCTCCATGTATCCAATTGCGTTTGCACACTCCAATCCCATCCCTTTACATTCTTGCAACTTGCATGACTTACTTTCCGCTGTTCATATACTCTTGTCATGCTTGCTTGATATGTATTATGAATTTTCAAACTTGTGCCAAAACTCCACTTCAACTTAAAGAAAATAAAAACTGCAACTTTTCTTGCTAAGAGTCTATTCACCCCCCTCTAGACACCTATTCTCGATCCTACAATGACCTGCACTTCGTCGTCCTTGCGGATCAGGATGGAGCGCAGGTTGTACTTGTGACTCGGCCACTAGGAGTGGTTTTTAACTTAGGCGAGTATGATACTACAGCTAAGCCTCCGAGTGAGAGGGTCGCTCTTCACTCGGTAGGATTTTTAAAACTTAGGCGAGTACGGGACTGCAACTAAGCCCCCGAGTGGGAGGATTCCTCTCCACTCCATAGGATTTTAGAAACTTAGGCGAGTACATGACTGCAGCAAAGCCCCCGAGTGGGAGGATTGCTCTCCACTTGGTAGGATTTTTTAAACTTAGGCAAATCAGGTTTGCGGCTAAGCCCCCGAGTGAGAGGATTGCTCACCACTCGGAGTAGGAGTTTAGAAACTTAGGCGAGTACAGGACTGCAGCTAAGCCCCCGAGTGGGAGGATTGCTCTTCACTCGGTTGGATTTTTGAAACTTAGGCGAATCAGGTTCGCGGCTAAGCCCCCGAGTTAGAGGATTGCTCTTCACTCGGTAGGATTTTTGAAACTTAGGCGAATCAGGTTCGCGGCTAAGCCCCCGAGTGAGAGGATTGCTCACCACTTGGAGTAGTTTTGAAACTTAGGCGAATCAGGTTCGCGGCTAAGCCCCCGAGTGAGAGGATTGCTCACCACTCAGAGTAGTTTTGAAACTTAGGCGAATCAGGTTTGCGACTAAGCCCCCGAGTGAGAGGATTGCTCACCACTCGGAGTAGTTTTCGAAACTTAGGCGAATTAGGTTCGTGGCTAAGCCCCCGAGTGAGAGGATTGCCCACCACTCGGTGTAGTTTTGAAACTTAGGCAAATCAGGTTTGCGGCTAAGCCACCCGCTGTTTTTTTGAACATATGCATATGTAACAACAATCATTAAGGAGATGGTAAAACTGCATCTTTGATAAACAAACTGGACGATAGTTCTTATTACATTTCATCAGTCTGAATGCTTAAGTATAAAAATGCGGAGCAGCTCCGCATTCCAAGCATGTGGCTCGTCTTTCTTCTGTTCCACATTGTAGAGGTGATACGCTCCATTGTGGAGCACCTTGGTGATGATGAAGGGACCTTCCCAAGTAGGAGCAAGCTTGTGCGTCCATTGTTGATCCACTCGGAGCACAAGGTCTCCTTCCTGAAATGCTTGACCTCTCACGTTTCTGGCATGGAATCGACGGAGGTCTTGTTGATAAATGGTCGATCGGATCAAGGCCATCTCTCTCTTCTTCCAGAAGGTCAAAAGCATCTTGTCGATCTTGCTATACTTCAGCTTCTGAGAAAAGTTCCACTCGGGGCGCGTTGTGAAGCAAATCGCTTGGCAACACGGCTTCAACCCCATAGACCATGAAGAAGGGAGTCCGACCAGTCGACCGATTGGGTGTTGTTCTCAATCCCCAAAGGACTGATGGTAACTCGTCTACCCAAGCACCTGCCGCATGCTTGAGGTCACGCATCAACCGGGGTTTCAGCCCTTGGAGGATCAAACCATTTCCTCTCTCTGCCTGCCCATTCGACTATGGATGCGTGACAGATGTGTAGTCGACCCGAGTTCCTTGGGAGGCGCAGAATTCTCTGAACTCATCAGAATCAAAGTTGGAGCCATTATCTGTGATAATACTGTGAGGGACTTCGTATCTGAATGTCAGCTCTCTGATGAAACCGATGGCAGTGCTTGAATCGAGATTCTTGATAGGCTTGGCTTCGATCCATTTAGTGAACTTGTCGACTGCTTCAAGCAAATGAGTGAAACCACTTCTTTCGGTCCTCAGTGGTCCAAACATATCCAATCCCCAAACAGCAAATGGCCAGACGAGTGGAATGGTCTTCGGGGCTGATGCAGGCTTGTGAGACGTGTTGGAGTAGAACCGACAACCCTCACAATTGTTGACTATTTATTTTGCCATTTAATTTGCTCGCGGCCAGTAGAAACCCGCTCGGTATGCTTTGCCCATGATGGTCCGAGAGGACGCATGGTGACCACAGGTCCCTGAGTGGATATCATTGAGAATCATTCGACCTTCTTCTGGCGTGATGCATCGCTGAGCAACTCCAGTAACACTCTCTCTGTAAAGCTGTCCACTTATCACGGTAAAGGATTTGGATCGACGGACAATCTGACGGGCCTCATCTTCATCCTTTGGAAGTTCCTTCCTGAGCAGATATGCAATATATGGCACTGTCCAGTCGAGAGTGACAACCAAAACCTCCATGATCAAGTCGACCATGGCTGGGACTTCGACTTCAGTCGGATCAGTAGAACTTTTTGGTTGTGGGGGCTCTTCTGTGAAAGGATCCTCTTGAACTGACGGAGTGTGGAGATGCTCCAGGAACACAGTGCTGGGAATAGGCTCGCGCTTGGAGCCTATCTTCGCCAGATCATCAGCTGCTTGATTCTTGACTCGGGGTATGTGGTGGAGCTCTAACCCCTCAAACTTCTTTTCCAACTTCCTTACTGCATTGCAATAGCCAGTCATAGTTGGGCTCCTGATGTCCCACTCCTTCATCACTTGATTGACCACTAAATCTGAGTCGCTGTAAACCATTAGGCGACGGACGCCGAGTGAAATGGCCGTACGCAACCCTTACAGAAGTGCCTCATATTCAGCTTCATTGTTAGAGGAATCAAAGTGAATCTGGAGAACATAACCGAGTTTGTCGCCTCACAAGGATACTAGGACTACCCCAGCACCAGAATCATTCAGCATCTTGGACCCATCAAAGAACATAGTCCAATGTTCCGAGTGAATTTGAGTCAGTTGTTGCTGCTCACTCCACTCGGCAAGGAAATCTGCTATTGCTTGGGACTTGATTGCTTTCTTTGCCTCAAACTTGATATCCAACGGAAGGAGTTCAATCGCCCATTTTGCCACTCGACCAGTTACATCTCTGTTTTTCAGAATTTCTGATAATGGAGCATCACTCAAGACTGAAACCGAGTGGTCCGAGAAATAATGTGCAACTTTCTTCGTGGTCAAATAAATTCCATAAACAAGCTTCTGATAATGCGGATATCTCTGCTTGGACGGGGTCAAGACTTTAGAAATATAGTACACTAGGCGTTGAACTCTATAGGTTTTGCCTTCTTGTGTCCTGATCGACCGTGAGCACAGTGCTGACAACTTGTCCCGTGGCTACAATATACAATAGTGGAGGCTCTTTCTGACTGGGGCAGCAAGCACTGGTTGGGTGGAAAGTAGGGCTTTGAGCTCTACAAACGCCGCTTCAGCTTCTGGAGTCCACTCGAACTTGTCAGACTTTTTCATCAGCCGGTAAAGAGGCAACGCCTTTTCACCGAGACGAGAAATGAATCGACTCAAAGCGGCCAAACAACCAATAATCTTCTGAACATCGTGCACATGCACAGGGCGTTTCATTCGGAGGATTGCACCAACTTTCTCTGGGTTTGCTTCGACCCCTCATTCGGGAACGAGAAAGCCAAATAACTTTCCCTTGGGACTCCGAATGTGCACTTTGACGGATTAAGCTTGATATCATATCTTCTCATATTGGCAAATGTTTCAGCGAGGTCATTCAGTAGGTTGGAACCTTTACGTGACTTGACCACGAGGTCATCCATGTATGCTTCCACATTCCGACTGATTTGAGTGAGCAGGCACTTCTGAATCATGCGCATGAATGTGGCACCAGCATTCTTGAGACCAAAGGGCATGGTAACATAGCAAAAGCACCCGAAAGGGGTGATGAAAGTTGTTTTTATTTCGTCAGGGCCATACAGTTGGATTTGATGGTACCCGGAATAAGCGTCCAAGAAGGACAAACACTCACATCCCGCAGTCGAGTCGACAATTTGATCAATGCAGGGTAGAGGGAAATGATCTTTCGGGCAGGGCCGATTGATATGCTTGAAGTCGATACACATGTGAAGTGAATCATATTTCTTGGGGACCATGACAACATTAGCAAGCCACTCAGAGTGGTATATCTCGCGGATGAACTCAGCTGCCAGAAGCCGAGCCACCTCTTCACCAATTGCCTTCTTCTCCACGGTGGACCGACGGAGATGCTCTTTGACAGGTTTTGCTTTCAGGTTGACTCGCAAACAGTGCTCAGCCAGTCCTCTGGGTACACCTAGCATGTTAGAAGGCTTCCATGCAAAGATGTCCCAGTTCTCACGGAGGAACTGGATGAGCGCTTCTTCCTATTTGCTGTCGAGTGTTGTTGAGATATGAGTCGGAGCAGCATTAGGATCGGTCGGGTGAATGTGAACTTGCCTTGTTTCACCAAACGACTGAAATGCAAATTCTGAAGCAAGCTTCTTGGCATGTAACAAATCACTCGGATATGCGTTCTTCTGGTATCCTTGCAGTTCCACTGCTGCCATCTGTTCATCGGCAATCTTTGAGCCCTTCTGGAAACACTCCTCTGCTCTCTGCCGATTACCAGTGATCGTGATCACACCCTTGGGACCAGGCATCTTCAGCTTGAGGTATACATAACATGGTCGAGCCATGAAGCAGGCATATGCAGGCCTGTCCAGAATAGCATGATAAGCACTGTGAAAATCCACAACTTCAAATGTCAACTTTTCTTTGCGATAATTCTTTGAATCACCGAAAACCATGTCAAGAGTGATCTGGCCGAGTGAATCAGCTTTCTTCCCAGGGATGACACCACGGAAGCACATATTGCTTTCACTGAGCTTGGACATCGGGTTGCCCATCTCTCGGATAGTCTCAGCATACAAAATGTTCAAGCCACTGCCACCATCCATCAGAACTTTGGTCAACCGAGTGCCCCCAATGACTAGGTCGACCACCAACGCTTGCCGCCCTGGGGTAGCAACCCGTGCCGGATGGTCAGATTGGTCGAATGTAATGGGAGTCTTATACCACTTCAAATATGTTAGCGTTGCTGGGGCAACCATGTTTACTTCTCTGTTGATGACTTTCAGTCGACTTTTGCTCTCAACGTCAGCAAAAATCACCAAAGTGGCATTGATGTTGGGGAAACCATCATGCTCCTCTTTTTCTTCATCCTTATCAGATTCCTTCTCTTTCTCACCGGGCTGGCCCTCTCGAAATTGCTGGATAAGGAGTCGACACTGTCGAGTGGTGTGTTTGGGATAAATCAGGTTCCCCTCTTCAACCTTCTTGGTGTGTATATGACAAGGCAAATCTAGCACATCATTTCTTGCTTGATCTTTCACTTTCTTGGGGATCCATGGCCCCTTAGGCTTTCCCTTGAACTTCCCTTGGATTACAACTGCGGCTTCACCAGGACCTGCGGGCTCGGCTTTGCGCTGCTGTTTCCAACTGTAATTCCCTTCTCCGGTGTCTTGGGCGACTGGTTTGTTCTTGCCACTGCAGAGTCGGTCTTCTTCTTCGCCTTTAGTGTACAGAGTGGCTATTTCCATCATCCTGGCCAGGGTCATATCTCTTGTCCGACTGAATTTCAGGTTAAGCTCTCTGTACCGAGCGCCCTCCTTGAAGGGGCAAACTGCCTGGTGCTGCGACACATTTTCCACTATATGATGCAAAGTGGTCCATCTCTGGATATAATCCCTCAAAGTTTCATTCGGTTTCTGAACGCAATGCTGCAATTATGTCAGCCCTGCGGGCCGCTTGCAGGTGCCTTCAAATGTCCTAATGAACACTCAGGCCAACTCTTCCCAACTGAATATACTGCCAGGAGCCAACTGATTCAACCAAGCCCTGGCCGACCCTTCCAACAACAAAGGAAGATGTTTCATGGCTACATCATCATTACCACCACCAATCTGTATAGCCACTCGGTAGTCCTCTAGCCAAGTGTCAGGTTTGGATTCACCGGTGAACTTACTTACCCCAGTCGCCAACCTGAAGTTGGGAGGGATTTCCGTGGCCCTGATGCCTCTGGTGAAACATTCAGTTCCAGATACATGCACTCGGCTGCTTGTTGGACGATCTCTGTCTTGTCCTTCTCTGTGAGCTCTGTTCCGGTCGACCAGACCCTATACCAAAATTTACCTTGCATCAAATCCGGGTTCTCTAGGGTCGACTGGAAGTCTTCGCTCGTCGCCATATGGACGCCTGTCATCCAGTTGCCGGGGTGCATACGATCCGCCCCTCGGAGGTGGCGTGGGCAATCGACGGCGGTCTTCACGGCTGAACCGATGATCATATTGCTTGTGGTTCCGACCCATGTACTGCTCTTGACGGTGCCCACATCCCTCACACTGCAGTGGCGATCTTGGGCTGTGAGCCGACTGGACTGTATCCGCCACTACGGACCTGCTGTGGATCCTGTTGTGAGACTGAGATACGACTGTGTTCTGCTCTCCTGCTTCTCGAAGCAACGCTCGGATCTGCATCAAACCCCTTCTAGCCTATGATTGGGACGGCTGAATCGACTCTGCTATACGGGCAGCAGCTGTAAGATTCTGAATCGAAGTGCGGTATACCTGAGGTTCAGGTGAGAACAATTGTCGTTGTCGTCGACTGGACTTAGGGATCTATCGTCGAGCGCGTTTGTCGAGTGAATACTGAAGGTTCTCCAGCCGTGTGCGCTCAACCAAAGTGGCCAAGCACGCAACCTCCAAGGCCCGAGCCTCAGAGGTTTCCCCGATGATGGGAGTGTGGAGTGCCTCCGTATTGCGATGATGCAGCTCCTCCGTCTGCCGCGAAGTGAGGGCTTGAGGATGATATTATTCATGAATATGCGACGGATCACCGCCACCATCGCCGCCGTCGCTGTGGTGGGAACTAAGCAGGCTGCGTGGCTTGTCGACCATCAGGACTTCTGCCGCAGGGTCGCTGCTGTCACACTCGGACAGGGTCTCGACGGAGCCAGTCAAAAAATCGAACAACCCGTAGAGAGATTCGTCGGGTTCGATTGATGTGACTTGAGGGGTGGTCGACTGACGAACCACCGCATGCTTGACCCACCACTGAAGCCGCGATCGACCAGATCGCTTGCGACGCTGAGCAGCAGGAAGCGAAGATGTTGTGGGAGCCGGCCGATACTGGGTCGACGGCTGTCGCAGAAGGACACCGCGGACGCACGCGCGGAAGTGTGTCGCCTAGCGGACAGGGAGCCTCTCGACATCGAGAGGGGCCTCTTGGAGCCAGCGGAGTCATCGGTGATGAAAACGAGTGCGCCAAGACGGATCTCGCGGCCCTCAGACAAACCACCGTCGGAAACCATGATGATGGGGATCGAAAAAGATTGCAACCTCACCGGAAGTCGCTTAGACACCTGCCCCAAGGTGGGCGCCAACTGTCGTGGTTCTAAGTTTGACAGTAGAATAGGGGGTAAGTAGGAGGAGGCAAGATCCTAGCTACGATGAGGTTGTGCACGCAAGATTTACGAGTTCAGGCCCTTCTCGAAGGAAGTAAAAGCCCTACGTCTCGGTGCCCGGAGGCGGTCGACTGGATTATGCGTGAAGTTGCAGGGGGTGCGAACCCTTGTGCCAGTGGGGGGTGGCTTATATATAGTGCGCCAGGACCCCAGCCAGCCCACGTTACAAGGAGTTCAATGTACATTAAGATGAGACGTTACTGGTAATGCCAACAATAAAGACATATAAATGATCATTAACGCTACGGAATGAACGCCTGACCGTTGCCATCCTGAGTGACTTTAGATCTTCTGTACTCTGAGTGGTTTCTAGTACGGTCGAATGATGATATACTGGTCGAATGGAATTGGGTTGTCCGAGTGGAATTGTTGGTCGAGTGGGTTGCACTCTGAGGTGATTCCAGTCGGTGGATGCTGTTGTGTTATGAATGTCGTTAATCTTAGGGCAGTGTCCTTGGGAAGGGCGTCTAGGTTAGGCCTATTACCCTACCCTAGGTACATGTCATCATCAGAGGCCGGCCCAAGGGTGGGCGCGCCATAGGGGAGAGTCCTACTTGGACTCCCGGTCCAAGTAGGATTCGCCCCCCTTCCTATTCCAACTAGGAGAAGGAGGGAAGGAGGAAGAGGAGAGAAGGAAGGAGGGGGCGCCGCCTCCTCCCCTTGTCCAATTCGGATTGGCAAGGGGGGAGGGGCGCCACCACCTGTCCGGACCTTTCTCTTCTCCACTAAGGCCCATGGTGCCCCATTAACCTCCGGGGGGGTTCCCATAATCCCCGGTACTCCGAAACTTATCCGAATCAACCCGAACCATTCCTGTGTCCGAATGTAACCTTCCAATATATGAATCTTTACCTCTCGACCATTTGAGACTCCTCGTCATGTCTGTGATCTCATCCGGGACTCCGAACAAACTTCGGTCATCAAATCACATAACTCATAATGCAAATCGTCATCAAACGTTAAGCGTGCGGACCCTACGCGTTCGAGAACTATGTAGACATGACCGAGACACATCTCCGGTCAATAACCAATAGTAGAACCTGAATGCTCATATTGGCTTCCACATATTCTACGAAGATCTTTATCGGTCAAACCGCATAACAACATATGATGTTCCCTTTGTCATTGGTATGTTACTTGCCCGAGATTCGATCGTCGGTATCATCATACCTAGTTCAATCTCGTTACCACCAAGTCTCTTTACTCGCTCCGTAATACATCATCCCGCAACTGACTCATTAGTCACATTGCTTGCAAGGCTTATAGTGATGTGTATTACTGAGAGGGCCCAGAGATACCTCTCCGATACATGGAGTGACAAATCCTAATCTCGATCTATGCCAAGCCAACAAACACCTTCGGAGACACCTGCAGAGCATCTTTATAATCACCCAGTTATGTTGTGACGTTTTATAGCACACAAAGTGTTCCTCCGCTATTCGGGAGTTGCATAATCTCATAGTCATAGGAACATGTATAAGTCATGAAGAACGCAATAGCAATAAAACTTAACGATCATTATGCTAAGCTAACAGATGGGTCTTGTCCATCACATCATTCTCTAATGATGTGATCCCGTTCATCAAATGACAACACATGTCCATGGTTAGTAACCATCTTTGATTAATGAGCTAGTCAAGTAGAGGCATACTAGGGACACTCTGTTTTGTTTATGTTTTCACACATGTATTAAGTTTCCGGTTAATACAATTCTAGCATGAATAATAAACATTTATCATGATATAAGGAAATATAAATAACAACTCTTTAGCACCTCCATAACCGAGAAATATCTCCTTAGTCTTCTAAGGATAATTTTGACCGCTGTGCACTGAACCACTCCTGGATCAATATGGTATCTCCTTGCCAAACTCATGCGAAGGTACACAATAGGTTTTGTACACAGCATAGCATACTTTATAGAACCTATGGCTGAGGCATAGGGAATGACTTTCATTCTCTTTCTATTTTATGCCATTGCCGTATTTTGAGTCTTACTCAACTTTACACCTTGCAATACATGCAAGAACTCCTTCTTTCGCTGCTCCATTTTGAACTACTTCAAAATCTTGTCAAGGTATATACTCATTGAAAAATCTTATCAAGCGTCTTGATCTATCTCTATAGATCTTGATGCTACATATGTAAGCAGCTTCACCGAGGTCTTTCTTTGAAAAACTCATTTATGCTTTCCAGGAAATTCTACATCATTTCCGATCAACAATATGTCATTCACATATATTTATCAGAAAGGTTGTAGTGCTCCCACTCACTTTCCTGTAAATACAGGCTTCACCGCAAGTCTGTATAAAACTATATGCTTTGATCAACTCATCAAAACGTATATTCCAACTCCGAGAGGCTTGCACCAGTCCATAAATGGATCGCTGGAGCTTGCACATTTTGTTAGCACATTTAGGATTGACAAAACATTCTGGTTGCATCACATACAACTCTTCTTTAATAAATCCATTAAGGAATATAGTTTTTGACATCCATTTTCCATTCATAAAATGCGGCAATCGCTAACATGATTCGGACAGACTTTAAACATTGATACGAGTGAGAAAATCTCATCGTAGTCAACACCTTGAACTTTTCGAAAACCTTATGCGACAATTAGAGATTTCTAGATAGTAACACTACTATCAGCGTCCATGTTCCTCTCAAAGATCCATTTATTCTCAAGGGCTCGCTGATCATCGGGCAAGTCAATCAAAGTCCATACTTTGTCCTCATACATGGATCCCATCTCATATTTCATGCCCTCAAGCCATTTCATGGAATCCGGGCTCATCATTGCTTCCCCGTAGTTCGTAGGTTCGTCATGGTCTAGTAACATGACTTGCAGAAAGGATTACCGTACCACTCTGGTGCAGACCATACTCTGGTTGACCTACGAGGTTCGGTAGTAACTTGATCTGAAGTTTCATGATCATCATCATTAGCTTCCTCACTAATTGGCGTAGGAATCACTGGAATTGATTTCCGTGATGAACTACTTTCCAATTCGGGAGAAGGTACAATTACCTCATCAATTTCTACTTTCCTCGCACTCACTTCTTTCGAGAGAAAATCCTTCTCTAGAAAGGATCCATTCTTAGCAACGAATATCTTGCCTTTGGATCTGTGATAGAAGGTGTACCCAACAGTTTCCTTTGGGTATCCTATGATGACACATTTCTCCTATTTGGGTTCGAGCTTATCAGGTTGAAGCTTTTTCACATAAGCATCGGAACCCCAAACTTTAAGAACGACAGCTTAGGTTGCTTGCCAAACAACAGTTCATACGGTGTCGTCTCAAACGGATTTAGATGGTGCCCTATTTAACGTGAATGCAGCTGTCTCTAATGCATGACCTCAAAACGATAGTGGTAAATCGGTAAGAGACATCATAGATCGCACCATATCTAATGAAGTATGGTTACGACGTTCGGAAACACCATTACGTTGTGGTGTTACAGGTGGCGTGAGTTGCGAAACTATTCCACATTGTTTCAAAACACCAAACTCGTAACTCACATACTCACCTCCGTGATCAGATCGTAGAAACTTTATTTTCTTGTTATGATGATTTTCCACTTCAATCTGAAACTCTTTGAACTTTCAAATGTTTCAAACTTATATTTCATTAAGTAGATATACCCATATCTTCTCAAACCATCTATGAAGGTCAGAAAATAACGATACCCGCCGCGAGCCTCAACACTCATTGGACCGCATACATCGGTATGTATTATTTGCAATAAGTCAGTAGCTTACTCCATTGTTCGGGAGAACAGAGTCTTAGTCATCTTGCCCATGAGGCATGGTTCGCAAGCATCAAATGATTCATAATCAAGTGATTCCAAAAGTCCATACGCATGGAGTTTCTTCATGCGCTTTACACCAATATGACCTAAACGGCAGTGCCACTAGTATGTTGCACTATCATTATCAACTTTGCATCTTTTGGCATCAATATTATGAATATGTGTTTCACTATGGTCGAGAATCAATAAACCATTCACCTTGGGTGTATGACCACAGAAGGTTTTATTCATGTAAATAGAATAACAATTATTCATTGACTTAAATGAATAACCATAATAAACATGATCCAATCATATTATGCTCAACGCAAACACCAAATAACATTTATTTTAGGTTCACAATAATCCCAAAGGTAAAGGGAGTGTGTGATGGTGATCTTTATCAACCTTGGAATCACTTCCAACACACATTGTCACCTCGCCCTTACCTAGTCTCTGTTCATTTTGTAACTCCTGTTTCAAGTTACTAATCATAGCAACTGAACCAGTATCAAATACCCAGGGGCTACTATGAACAATAGTAAAGTACCCAGGGGATATATCAACAACTTCCTCTCCAACTTTCCTCTAGAAAAGTTTATGCCAATTTTTTTGATAATTTTTCTCAAGAATGGTACTGACTCAAGCTTTCAAACGCACAAGCAATCACTCAATTCCGAATTGATATGAGGAGTCAAAAAATCCCAAAACTGGCCTGAGAAACTGGAATAAGCTGTATTTGCAAACTTCGGTGGGCAAAAAGACCTATTTAGAAGCCCATTTTGAGGTACCAAATATTGAACATGTTTCTACAACTGTTTACATGTGGATCGTCGCTAGCTTTTATTTGATTACTCATGGAGCCAAAACGGACTTCGTATGAGAAAGTTATGCCTGTTTTACTGAACAGTGCACAAAACAGATTCCAATCCGAATTCAAATACGAGATTGAGTCTAGATAGATCCGTATTTTGATTTTTTTTCACTCTTTTTTTCTCACATTTTTTATTTTTCTTTCTCTCTTTTTTTCCATCTTTTTTTTTCTTTTTTTCTCTCATTTTTCCAAGACAACTAGATAAGATGCAGATTGGATCAAGCGAAGATGTGAACGACCTCAACTATGATCATGATAGTGAACGATGGGTAGCACATCATGGAAATTGATGGATGGGGTGGTGGACATATGTAGGACGGTGGAACACGTACTGGTGGCGAATCTGTGATGGATGTGGACTCGGATTAGCGTGATGGCGGTGGATATGTTATATGGCAGCGATGATGACGATGGTGGTATGTGGCAGAAGTGATGACGATGGTGGTATATGACAGCGGTGATGACAATAGTGGTATATGGCAGTGATGATAAAGATGGTGGGTCGGCGGTGTGACAACCTGTGAACCGAACTCGAAACTCTAAAGGGCTAGACGCTAAGACCAACAACTTGACACGACGATGCAACCGCAAATTCAACAAAGCAAAATACTGAAAAGACTATGCAAAGGCTCAGACTAGTTTGGACAAAGGATGAATAGATCTAACTTTCTGTGGCTTTTTCTTGGACAATAGGTAAGAAAATAAATCTAATCTAGGGAAAACTGGAAATTCTCACCGAGCAACCTGAAAACTGATACCACTTGATAGAGGCGGGGTGTCCCGATCTTTCGATGAGATGATAACTATCGATTTGGTGGAGCCGACTTTGATGATCCAATTACAAATGTGCATGATGTTGCGCCTTAACAATCGCTAAACCAATCTCCTGAGGTTAGCGACGATGCTAGAAGCATGATCAGCCTGACCACGAAGGTCTATTTCTCCATGCAAAAGAAGAACAAGCAAGAATATGATAATGCAATCAGAATATTGCGAATATAGATGTAGTATTGATAAAGGCGGGGATCCAAAAGCGGTCTTGGTCTGGTCGTTGGACATAAACGAAGTACACGAAGTTGTGTTGGCTAACTTTTAACTAAACAAATCCCCAGCAAAAAGCTACTAGATGGATCGACTTATATAGGAGCAAGGGGTGGCGGCCAAGGAGGTGGGAGGACGTCCCAAGGTATCCTAAAACCAACCCTAGGTCATACAAGGCTCATGGGCCCTAGTGGAGGTGATGCAACACCTTTGGACTTGTAGTTTGACTCGGATACTGCTGCAATGTCACATTGTTTCTTCCATAACTCAACGCTCTAGACAAATTTGAAGGTGAATCCAATTGTGTCGGAAAGTGCACGAAATATACTTTCCAACAAAAAAAGAATCACCCAATTCGGAGTCCGTATGAAAGAGTTATTGGCGTTTTGAGTCGGGTATGTCTGTGTAGTCCGAATCTGAATCCAGAATGTGAGAGACTTGGACTCTATCTTCTCTTTGCTCAAAAGTGACGTGAGGGGACTTTTTGAACAGCACATAAACTTCTATTTTCCCCTTATATTCATATGTGGATTGCAAAAATGTCCCATACACCTGCAATTAGACATGGCACAAAAGTCTGTGAAGTTTTTTTTGTCCTGGATGACATAAATAAATTATTGCATAGTTTACATTAGAAATCACCTCACAAATATACATGTATGCAATATTTTTGGTCGTATCCAAGGTAGTCATGTCCTCATCAGTCGGTGACGTCCATGCCGTACACCACACCACGCCCGACAGGTGTTCGGTCAAATCCCATTGAGCTTATTTTCAAACTTCATATAATTTTTGTAGAGTACGGATGATGGCGGGGTACTCGAGCATGGAGTATGAGTTAGATGCATGGCTAGTCGTATCCGCCAATTTTGTAGGCAGGAGCGAAGGGGCCTCTTCTGGTTTGTTTTGCATGTGAAAGCACATTACGTCCTATGATATGCACACCCTCCATGAAGGCAATGTGGAGTCATTATTGTTTCAATGGTACATCATCCAGACCACCATCGTCAAGTTTTGTAAATCGGTTGATTGGTAGGAGGCAATGTGGCCATCGCGCGCGACATCCTTGGAGATCGTAAGTTTTCCTTATTCCGGCTCAACTTGTTGATTTTGCTTCATTTATTCACTCAATCTCTACCCATTGTGTAGCATGTACGCGCTGCCCTGATGTACAACAGGGTAGAGGGCATACCATTTACGCACATACATTGTTGGATGAAAGTCAAGGGATAGTATGTGTGGGACGACATGATCCGTTCATGAAAAACTTGTTGAACATCCAGTTAATCTCGTTGAATTTGAACTATTTCTCATTGGATTTGAACTATTTTTGTACTAAACTTATTTGCATGCTATGTATGGATGATTTGTGCTTTTTTCTGTCGGAACTTTGATAATTTCGTCGTGTTTGATGAATTTCATCCGGTTAGTTGAAAATTGGTTTGAAATGTATGTGGATAGCATTGGATGGCAGCCTCTCGCATCCGTGTCCACGGACTCGCTCCCTTGTCCGTGGACGAATGTGATGTCCATTTTGTAGGCCAGCGTTGGAGATGCCCTTAATCACTTTTGCTATTGGAAGGAATCTACCAGGAAGTAGGGGTTGTGACGGAGGGGCTATGAGCATACACGTGGTTAAAATGGAAACAACATAGGGATGGTTCAGGCCCTCGCAATAGAGATAATAACTCCTTGCTGTATGGGATTATGAACTTGGGTATAGGATTACAAAGGAGTGAACCCTCAACCATGTGGCCTACCATGCCTTATCTAGGGACAACGTCACTTAAAAACAACATTGGTTGGCTCATTTAATGCTAATAGTAACGACCTAGTTAATGCGACTCTTACTACTGCTCGCCATTACTTTAGTAACGCCTCACTTAAATGTGTGGTTGAATCTTGCAGTAATTAGTTTTGATTATGCACCCTTTGACCTTTCGTGGGTCCGACTGTCTCGGGTTCAATCTGACTACAGTTGATTCTTTGGGTGCTGATGGGCTCTGGATCTTTGCCACCATCCATATCGTGACATAAGTTGTTGCATTTGTGGGATTGGGCCTTTAGATGGGTTTCACGTCGAGTAGAAACACCTTCATTGACCATGGAAATAACATCCCAGATTTCCATAACCATTTCCAATTCATTGGTACAAACAAATTGTTCTTTGGCATGCATTCATAGATAATTTCTTGAGCTTGTAGCATCAAGATTGACATTTCTTCGCTCTTCAGCAGTGGGCATAGAAATGTTCTTAATATCTTCTAAGACAATTAAACACAGTTCAGATTCAAGATCTCTGATATGCTGCCACATTCGGTGCTTCTAGTAGGGATAGTCCTCCCCATTAAAGATAGGATTGTGTGTGTGGATCCTTGATAGTTACCTGTGGTCAACATAGTAAAACTTCATGAGGTTAAACCAAATCACAGAGAGACAAAGGAGCACCTCACTCTGATACAAATTATAGGATCAAAATCAACCGGGGGTGAATGGGAGATTTGATAATTTCTTCGAAGAAAACCAGAGGACACGAAATAACGTACACAAAGCTAAAAATATCTTAAAGGAATAACAAATTAATATGAATGAGACATGGAAATCAACTGTCTGGATAGAAGAATAACTAAGTAGCAGTTCAAATAGCAAAGTCTAACAAAGAACAACTACCTTAAGTACTATAACAACAAACATGACACATAACATATTGTATGCGGCAGAACTAGTAAAGTACTCAGAATAGTCTAGATACGTCTCCAACATATTTATAATTTTTGATTGTTCCATGTTGTTATATTATCATTCTTGGATGTTTTATAATCATTTTCTATCATTTTTTGGTACTAACCTATTGACATAGTGCCAAGTGCCAGTTGCTGTTTTTTGCATATTTTTTACATTGCGGGTAATCAATATAAAATGGAGTTCAAATGCAGCGACACCTTTTGTGGATTTTTTTGGACAAAAAGACATCCAATGGGCCGGAGAAGTGCCTGGGGGTGCTCCAAGGGGAGCACAACCCACCAGGGCGTGCCTAGAGGCCTAGGCGCGCCCAGGTGGGTTGTGCCCACCTCGGTTGCCCCCGGACCGCCTCTTTACTCTATAAATACCCCAATATTCCAGAAACCCTAGGGCAGTCAACAAAAATCAATTCCAACCGCCGCAGAGTTCAGAACCACCAGATCCAATCTAGACACTATCACGGAGGGGTTCATCATGTCCATTGGTGCCTCTTCGATGATGTGTGGTTAGTCTTTGTAGACCTTCGGGCCCGCAGTAAGTAGCTAGATGGCTTCCTCTCTCTCGTTTGATTCTCAATACAATGGTCTCTTGGAGATCCATATGATGTAATCCTTTTGCGGCGTTTTTGTCGGGATCTGATGAACTTTGAGTTTATGATCAGATCTATCTCTTTTTATCCATGAAAGTTATTTGAGTCTTCTTTGATCTCTTATATGCATAATTGATTATAGCCTTGTATTTCTGCTCCGATATTTGGGTTTTGTTTGGCCAACTTGATATATTTATCTTGCAATGGGAAGAGGTAATTTGTGATGGGTTCGATCTTACCGTGCTTGATCCCAGTGACAGAAGGGGAACCGACACACATGTATAATTGCTACTAAGGATAACAAGATGGGGTCTATTTCTACATAAATAGATCTTTTCTACATCATGTCATCGTTCTTATTGCATTCCTTCATTTCTCCGTGAACTTAATACACTAGATGCATGCTGGATAGCGGTCGATGTGTGGATTAATAGTAGTAGATGCAGGCAGGATTTGGTCTACTAATATTGGACATGATGCCTATATAATGATCATTGCCTGGATATCGTCATGATTATTTGAAGTTCTATCAATTGCCCAACAGTAATTTGTTCACCCACCGTTTGCTATTTTTCTCAAGAGAAGCCACTAGTGAAAACTATGGCCCCGGGGTCTCTTCCCTATTTTATTTGCCTTTGGGATCTATTTTAGTTGCCTTTTGTTTTCAGATCTATTAAACCGAAAATACGAAATACCTTCCTGCAATTTATTTTATCCGAGATCTATTTATGCCATCTATCATATTTTTATCACGTCCATTTGCCAATTTCTGGTGCCGTTACCCGAAAGGGATTGACAACCCCTTTAACACGTCAGGTTGCGAGTATTTATTATTTGTGTGCAGGTGTTGTTTACGTAGTGTTGCTTTGTTCTCCTACTAGTTCGATGACCTTGGTCTCATCACTGAGGGAAATACCTACCGTCGTTGTGGTGCATCATCCCTTCCTCTTTGGGGAAATATCGACATAGTCTAGCAGACATCAAAAGGAATTTCTCGCGCCGTTGTCCGGGAGACATCATCAACAACTACCAGGTTCCTAATCACAGATCTCATTTCTTCGCAATTTACATTATTTGACTCTCGATTTCCTCTCCCTCACTTCACAAAAATTTTCCGTTTTATTTGCCCTATTTTTCGTTCTCGTTTTCTTGCCGGATCAATTTTTGCGCGCGTTCTTGTTTGTGTAGTCATGATGCCTCAAAGAAAATATTATGAAGTTCCTTACCCCAATATTTTGCTTGAAATTTAGAAAAGTACTAAGGAAAATATTACTACGCAATTTGAGTACAATAAATATTTTACCAAAGAACTTATGGAACACTCCGTTGTGCTAGATGCTATTACAAAACAACTTGATGATATTAGTAGAGAAGTTTGCAATCTCCAATCTAAGTATGCTTTTGCTGAAAGTTTGCTAGGAAAAATATCTGTTGCACAAGCTACCCTAGTAAATCAAATGGCCGCTAAACCACTCTTGTTAGAGGATAAAAGTGACGAAGATATTAAAATGATTGGTGTTTCTTCTATTGATTCCTTGTTTAGTAATATTAAGATTGATGAAAAAGGGACTGGAGAAGAGTCAACTTTAGCTAGAAGGTGTCTCCATAATTCGAAGGGTGAAAATCTTGTTGAGAAATTTGATAAAAGTGTTGGGAACGTAGCATAGAGTTTCAAAAAAATTCCTACGCTCATGCAAGATCTATCTAAGAGATTCATAGCAACGAGAAGGGGAGAGTGTGTCCACGTACCCTCGTAGACCAAAAGCGGAAGCATTTGACAACGCGGTTGATGTAGTCAAACTTCTTCTCGTTCCGACCGATCAATCACCGAATGTATAGCACCTCCGAGTTCTGCACACGTTCGGCTCGATGACGTCCCTCGAACTCTTGATCCAGCAAAGTGATGATGATGATGGTGAAGTGATCCACGCAGGGCTTTGATACGTCTCCAACGTATCTATAATTTTTGATTGTTCCATGCTGTTATATTATCAATCTTGGATGTTTTATAATCATTTTATATCTTTTTTGGTACTAACCTATTGACATAGTGCCAAGTGTCAGTTGCTATGTTTTCCATGTTTTTTACATCGTAGAAAATCAATATCAAATGGAGTCCAAATGCCACGAAACTTTACAAAGAATTTTATGAGCCAAAAGGAACACAACGGGGCCTGGCTGTGCCTGGGGAGTGCCCCGAGGGAGGCACAACCCACCAGGGCATGCCAGGAGGCCCAGGCGCGCTCTGGTGGGTTGTTCCCACCTTAGGTGCCCCGGACCGCCTCTTTGATCTATAAATACTCCAATATTTCCAGAACCCTAGGGTAGTCGACAAAATATTCATCCAGCCGCCGTAGAGTCCAGAACCACCAGATCCAATCTAGACACCATCTCGGATGGGGTTCACCACCTCCATTGGTCCCTCTCCGATGATGCGTGAGTAGTTCTTTGTAGACCTTCGAGTCCGTAGTTAGTAGCTAGATGGCTTCATCTCTCTCTCTCTTGACTCTCAATACAATGGTCTCTTGGAGATCCATATGATGTAACTCTTTTGTGGTGTGTTTGTCGGGATCAATGAACTTTGAGTTTATGATCAAATCTATCTTTTTATATCCATGAAAGTATTTGAGTTTCTTTGATCTCTTTTATGCATTATATCTTATAATCTCGTATTTCTTCTCCGATATTTGTATTTTGTTTGCCAACTTGATCTATTTATCTTGCAATGGGAAGAGGTGCTTTGTAGTGGGTTTGATCTTACGGTGCTTGATCCCAGTGACAGAAGGGGAAACGACACATATGTATCGTTGCTATTAAGGATAACACGATGGGGTCTATCTCTACATAGATAGATCTTGTCTACATCATGTCATCATTCTTAATGCATTACTCCGTTTCTCCATGAACTTAATACACTAGATGCATGCCGGATAGCAGTCAATGTGTGGAGTAATAGTAGTAGATGCAGGCAGGAGTCGGTCTACTAATCTTGGACGTGATGCCTATATAATGATCATTGCCTGGATATTGTCATGAGTATTTGAAGTTCTATCAATTTCCCAATAGTAATTTTTTCACCCACCGTTTGCTATTTTTCTCGAGAGAAGCCACTAGTGAAACCTACGGCCCCCGAGTCTCTTTCTAATATTATTTTCCTTTGCGATCTACTTTTATTTGCTTTTTTCAGATCTATTAATCCAGAAACCCAAAAATACTTTGTTGTACTTTATTTTATTTGCAATCTATTTATTCAATCTATCACAACTTTCTCCCAACATGCACCAATTTCTGGCACCATTACCCGAAAGGGATTAACAACCCCTTTAACACGTTGGGTTGCGAGGATTTGTTATCTGTGTGCAGGGGATGTTTACATTGTGTTGCTTGGTTCTCCTACTGGTTCGATAACCTTGGTTTCATATATGAGGGAAATACCTACCGCCGCTGTGCTGGATCATCCCTTCCTCTTTGGGAAAATACCTATGTAGCTTCAAATGACATCAAAAGGAATTTCTGGCGCCATTGCCGGGGAGGATCTTCAACATATAACAGGTTCCTAATCACAAATATCATCTCCTCACAATTTACATTATTTTCCATTTGCCTCTCGTTTTTCTCTCCCCCACTTCACAAAAATTTGCCATTTATTTGCCCCTCTTTTTCATTCGCCGTTTTCTTGCCAGGTCTGTTTTTGAGTGCAATCTTGTTGTGTGGTCATCATGAATCAAGAGAACTCCAAATTATGTGACTTTTAATATACCAACAACAATGATTTTATTGACAGTCCGCTTGCTCCTCCCGCCACTAGTGCGGAGACTTGTGATATTAATACTGCTTTGCTGAATCTTGTTATGAAAGACCAATTTACCGGTACTCCTAATGAGGATGCCGTGTCCCATATTAATACCTTTGTGGAATTATGCGATATGCAAAAGAAAAAAATGTGGACAATGATGTGGTCAAGATGAAATTATTTCCATTTTCCTTGTGTGATTCTACAAAAATTTGGTTCTCTTCTTTGCCTCGCAATAGTATCGATTCTTGGAATAAGTGCAAAGATGCTTTTATCACTAAGTATTTTCCGTGCGCAAAAATTATTTCCCTTAGGACCCAGATCATGAGTTTCAAGAAAGTTGAACATGATCATCTTGCACAATCTTGGGAAAGGATGAAAATGATGCTAAGGAATTGCCCAACTCATGGGTTAAATCTTTGGATGATCATACAATTTTTTTATGCGGGGTTGAATTTTGTTTCTCGTAATCTTTTGGATTCCGCCGCGGGTGGTATTTTTATGGAAATTACTTTGGGTGAAGCCACCAAATTTGTTGATAATATTATGGAAAATTATTCGCAATGGCATACCCAAAGGGCTCCTACTAGTAAAAAGGTTAATTCGGTTGAAGAAATTTCTTCTTTAAGTGAAAAGGTTGATGCTCTTGTGAAATTGGTTGCTAGTAGAAGTGCTCCTGTTGATTTTAATGATATGCCTTTGTCTACTTTGATTGAGCAAAATAGTGATACCATATATGTGAATTTTATCTCTTGAAATAATTTCAATAACAATGCTTATAGAGGTAATTTTAGTCCTAGGCCTTTTCCTAGTAATTCCTCTAATAATTATGGCAATTCCTATGGAAATAAATCTTATAATAACAATAGGAACACCTCTGGTCTTGATAATAATATTAAAGAATCTATCAATAAGCAAAAAGGTTTCAACACTTCCATAGAAGAAAAGTTGAGTAAGATTGATGAATTGTCTAGAAGTGTTGATATAATTGCTCATGTTGTGAAAAATCTCAAGATGAAAATTTTTGTGCCTAAGGTTGATGAACCAATTAAAGCTCTTTATGTTTCTATGGGTGAAAGTAAGAAAAGAACCGCTATGCTTAGAGATAAAAGAGATTTTTTAGAAAAAGCGTTTTCTAGTGATTTCTTTCGCAAAAGTGATGAAGATCTTGAAATGATTGGTGTTTATTCTATTGATTCCTTGTTTAGTAATGTTAATATTGATGAAAAAGGACTGGATAAGAGTCAACTTTAGGTAGAAGGCGTCCCAATATTTCACAGGGTGAAAATCTTGTTGAGAAAATCGATAAAATTGGGTTTGAAGAGGTCAAAACTTTAGCTAGTGATGTGCCCACTCTTTTGGATTACAAAGACTTTAATTATGACAGTTGCTCTTTGATTGATTGTATTTCTTTGTTGCGATCCATTATATTTCACCCCATGCTTATGAACAAAATAAAGCTTTTACTAAACATATTGTTGATGCTATAATTAAAGCTTTAGAAGAAAATTTGGAATTGGAAGTTTCAATTCCTAGAAAATTGCATGATGAGTGGGAACCTACTATCAAAGTCAAGATTAAAAATTATGAATGTTTTGCTTTGTGTGACTTGGGTGCTAGTGTTTCTACTATTCCGAAATCTTTATGTCATGTGCTTGGTCTTACTGATCTTGAATCGTGTTATTTGAATTTGCACTTGGCGCATTCTACTATTAAAAGCCTATGGGAAGAATTAATGATGTTCTTATTCTTGCAAATAGGAATTATGTGCCCATAGATTTTATTGTTCTTGATATTGATTGCAATCCGTCTTGTCCAATTATTCTTGGTAGACCGTTTTTACGCACTATCATTGTTGTGATTGATATGAAAGAAGGCAATATTAAGTTCCAACTCCCTTTGAGGAAGGGTATGTAACACTTCCCTAGAAAAAGAATTAGGCCACCATATGAATCAATCATTATGGATCTCGAACCAAAGATGACAAAACTTAGATCCTTGCTTTATGCCTAGCTAGGGGCGTGAAACAATAGCGCTTGTTGGGAGGCAACCCAATGAATAAAATTTATTTTTTGCTTTTTTGCTTCATGTTTTTGAGTGTTAGCATAATTATGCTAGTGTCATGATTGTGTTTTTTATGTTTTAATTAGTGTTTGTGCCAAATAAAGCCTGTAGGATCTTCTTGGGTGATAGTTGTTTGACCTTGCTGAAAAAACAGAAACTTTTGCACTCACGAAAATAATTATCATTTTTACCAAAGAGCGATAAAATACCCATTCCACTTGCAGTACATAATATACATATTTCTCAGGTCGTCCAAAGTTTTCAGAATTTTTGGAGTTAGAAAAGTATTCGAAATAGTCAGATTGCTACAGACTTTTCTGTTTTGACATATTCTGTTTTCTTTGTGTTGTGTGCTTATTTTGATGGCTCTGGTTTTCTTTGATGAGTTTTTGCCATATAAAACTTGGAATACAGTAGATATAATGCAAGAACAAAATATGAATTGGTTTGATACAACACTTATAGTAGTGATTTATTATTCTTATACTAATGGATCTCACGAAGGTTTTGTTGAATTTTGTGTGATTGAAGTTTTCTAGTTTTGGGTTATCTTACGATGGATGAAGGAATAAGGACTAGAAGATCCTAAGCTTGGGGATGCCCCGGCATCCCAAGCTATTATCCAAAAATGATCAACCAACTAAGCTTGGGGATGCCCCTGAGTGGCATCCCCTCTTTCTTCTAATGACCATCGGTATTTTATTCGAAGCTATATTTTTATTCGTCACATACTATGTGTTTTGCTTGGAGTATCTTGTATAATATGAGTCTTTTCTTGTTTTATTTGGTGTTTTAAGTCTTGATTCCTTGCTGGACACACCTATTTTAGAGGGCCAAAATTATGTCATGACTTGTTAGAATTGCTCTCTATGTTGGGGAACGTTGCAGAAAACGAAAAATTTCCTATGGTTTCACCAAGATCCATCTATGAGTTCATCTAGCAACGAGTGATCGGATTGCATCTACATACCTTTGTAGATCACGCGCGAAAGCGTTCAAAGAATGGGGATGAGGAAGTCGTACTCGACGTGATCCAAATCACCAGAGATCCTAGCGCCGAACGGACGACACCTCCGCGTTCAACACACGTACGGTCAGCGTGACGTCTCCTCCTTCTTGATCCAGCAAGGGGGAAGGAGAGATTGATGAAGATCCAGCAGCACGACGGCGTGGTGGTGGATGCAGGAGTCACCGCAGCAGGGCTTCGTCGTTCTACTGCGAGAGGGAGAGGTGTAGCAGGGGAGAGGGAGGCGCCAAGAGTCAAGGGTGCGGCTGCCCCTCCCTCCCCCCCTTTATATAGGCTCCCCTAGGGGGGCGCCGGCCCTAGGAGATGGGATCTCCTAGGGGGGCGGCGGCCAAGGGGTGGAGTGCCCCCCAAGCCAGGTGGGGCGCCCCCCCACCCTAGGGTTCCCAACCCTAGGCGCATGGGATGGACCAAGGGGGGGCGCACCAGCCCACTATGGGCTGGTTCCCCTCCCCACATTAGCCCATGGGGCCCTCTGGGATGGGTGGCCCCACCCGGTAGACCCCGGGGACCCTTCCGGTGGTCCGGGTACAATACCGGTGACCCCGAAACTCTCTCGATGGCCGAAACTGCACTTCCTATATATAATTCTTCACCTCCGGACCATTCCGGAACTCCTCGTGACATCCGGGATCTCATCCGGGACTCTGAACAACTTTCGAGTTACTGCATATTCATATCTCTACAACCCTAGCGTCACCGAACCTTAAGTGTGTAGACCCTACGGGTTCGGGAGACATGTAGACATGACCGAGATGGCTCTCCGGTCAATAGCCAACAGCGGGATCTGGATACCCATGTTGGCTCCCACATGCTCCTCGATGATCTCATTGGATGAACCACGATGTCGAGGATTCAAGCAACCCCGTATACAATTCCCTTTGTCAATCGGTACGTTACTTGCCCGAGATTCGATCGTCGGTATCCCAATACCTCATTCAATCTCGTTACCGGCAAGTCACTTTACTCATACCATAATGCATGATCCCGTGACCAGACACTTGGTCACTTTGAGCTCATTATGATGATGCATTACCGAGTGGGCCCAGAGATACCTCTCCATCATACGGAGTGACAAATCCCAGTCTTGATCCGTGTCAACCCAACAGACACTTTCGGAGATACCCGTAGTATACCTTTATAGTCACCCAGTTATGTTGTGACGTTTGGTACACCCAAAGCACTCCTACAGTATCCGGGAGTTACACAATCTCATGGTCTAAGGAAAAGATACTTGACATTGGAAAAACTCTAGCAAACGAACTATACGATCTTGTGCTATGTTTAGGATTGGGTCTTGTCCATCACATCATTCTCCTAATGATGTGATCTCGTTATCAATGGCATCCAATGTCCATAGTCAGGAAACCATGACTATCTGTTGATCAACGAGCTAGTCAACTAGAGGCTTACTAGTGACATGTTGGTGTCTATGTATTCACGCATGTATTACGATTTCCGGATAACACAATTATAGCATGAATAAAAGACAATTATCATGAACAAGGAAATATAATAATAATCCTTTTATTATTGCCTCTAGGGCATATTTCCAACATTCTTCCACTCGCACTAGAGTCAATAATCTAGTTACATTGTGATGAATCGAACACCCATGGAATTCTGGTGTTGATCATGTTTTGCTCTAGGGAGAGGTTTAGTCAACGGATCTGCTACATTCAGGTCCGTATGTACTTTACAAACATCTATGTCTCCATCTTGAACATTTTCACGAATGGAGTTAAAGCGACGCTTGATGTGCCTGGTCTTCTTGTGAAACCTGGGCTCCTTGGCAAGTGCAATAGCTCCAGTGTTGTCACAGAAGAGTTTGATCGGCCCCGACGCATTGGGTATGACTCCTAGGTCGGTGATGAACTCCTTCACCCAAATTGCTTCATGCGCTGCCTCCGAGGCTGCCATGTACTCCGCTTCACATGTAGATCCCGCCACGACGCTCTGCTTGCAACTGCACCAGCTTACTGCCCCACCATTCAAAATATACACGTATCCGGTTTGTGACTTAGAGTCATCTAGATCTATGTCGAAGCTAGCGTCGACGTAACCCTTTACGACGAGCTCTTCGTCACCTCCATAAACGAGAAACATTTCCTTAGTCCTTTTCAGGTACTTCAGGATATTCTTGACCGCTGTCCAGTGTTCCTTGCCGGGATTACTTTGGTACCTACCTACCAAACTTACGGCAAGGTTTACATCAGGTCTGGTACACAGCATGGCATACATAATAGAACCTATGGCTGAGGCATAGGGGATGACACTCATCTCTTCTATATCTTCTGCCGTGGTCGGACATTGAGCTGAGCTCAATTTCACACCTTGCAACACAGGCAAGAACCCCTTCTTAGACTGATCCATATTGAACTTCTTCAATATCTTATCAAGGTATGTGCTCTGTGAAAGACCTATGAGGCATCTTGATCTATCTCTATAGATCTTGATGCCTAATATATAAGCAGCTTCTCCAAGGTCCTTCATTGAAAAACTCTTATTCAAGTAGGCCTTAATGCTGTCCAAAAGCTCTATATCATTTCCCATCAAAAGTATGTCATCTACATATAATATGAGAAATGCTATAGAGCTCCCACTCACTTTCTTGTAAACGCAGGCTTCTCCATAAGTCTGCATAAACCCAAACGCTTTGATCATCTCATCAAAGCGAATGTTCCAACTCCGAGATGCTTGCACCAGCCCATAAATTGAGCATTGGAGCTTGCACGCCTTGTCAGCATTCTTAGGATCGACAAACCCTTCCAGCTGCATCATATACAATTCTTCCTTAAGGAAACCATTAAGGAATGCCGTTTTGACGTCCATTTGCCATATCTCATAATCATAGTATGCGGCAATTGCTAACATAATTCGGATGGACTTCAGCTTCGCTACCGATGAGAAAGTCTCATCATAGTCAACCCCTTGAACTTGTCGATAACCCTTAGCGACAAGCCGAGCTTTATAGATGGTCACATTACCATCCGCGTCTGTCTTCTTTTTAAAGATCCATTTATTTTCTATGGCTCGCCGCTCAACGGGAAAGTCAGTCAAAGTCCATACTTCGTTTTCATACATGGTCCTATCTCGGATTTCATGGCTTCTAGCCATATGTCGGAATCCGGGCCCGCCATCGGTTCTTCATAGTTCGAAGGTTCACCGTTGTCTAACAACATGATTTCCCAGACAGGGTTGCCGTACCACTCTGGTGTGGAACATGTCCTTGTGGACCTACGAAGTTCAGTAGCAACTTGATCTGAAGTTTCATGATCATCATCATTAACTTCCTCTCTAGTCGGTGCAGGCACCTCAGGAACATTTTCTTGAGTTGCGCCATTTTCCGGCTCAAGAGGTAATACTTCATCAAGTTCTACTTTCCTCCCACTTACTTCTTTCGAGAGAAACTCCTTCTCTAGAAAGGATCCATTCTTGGCAACAAAGATCTTGCCTTCAGATCTGAGGTAGAAGGTATACCCAATAGTTTCTTTAGGGTATCCTATGAAGACGCGTTTTTCCGACTTGGGTTCGAGCTTTTCAGGTTGAAGTTTCTTGACATAAGCATCGCATCCCCAAACTTTTAGAAACGACAGCTTAGGTTTCTTCCCAAACCATAATTCATACGGTGTCGTCTCAACGGATTTCGACGGAGCCCTATTTAAAGTGAATGCGGCAGTCTCTAAAGCATAGCCCCAAAATGATAGTGGTAAATCGGTAAGAGACATCATTGATCGCACCATATCTAATAGAGTGCGATTACGACGTTCGGACACACCATTACGCTGAGGTGTTCCAGGCGGCGTGAGTTGTGAAACTATTCCACTTTTTCTTAAGTGTGTGCCAAATTCGTGACTCAAGTATTCTCCTCCATGATTTGATCGCAAGAACTTGATTTTCCTGTCACGTTAATTCTCAACCTCACTCTGAAATTCCTTGAACCTTTCAAAGGTCTCAGACTTATGTTTCATTAAGTAGACATACCCATATCTACTCAAGTCATCAGTGAGGGTGAGAACATAACGATAACCACCGCGAGCCTCAACACTCATTGGACCGCACACATCAGTATGTATGATTTCCAATAAGTTGGTTGCTCGCTCCATTGTTCTTGAGAACGGAGTCTTGGTCATTTTACCCATGAGGCATGGTTCGCATGTGTCAAATGATTCGTAATCAAGACACTCTAAAAGTCCATCTGCATGGAGCTTCTTCATGCGTTTGACACCTATGTGACCAAGGCGGCAGTGCCACAAGTATGTGGGACTATCATTATCAACCTTACATCTTTTGGTACTCACACTATGAATATGTGTAGCATTACGCTCGAGATTCATTAAGAATAAACCATTCACCATCAGAGCATGACCATAAAACATATCTCTCATATAAATAGAACAACCATTATTCTCGGATTTAAATGAGTAGCCATCTCGTATTAAACGAGATCCTGATAAAATGTTCATGCTCAAACTTGGCACTAAATAACAATTATTGAGGTTCAAAACTAATCCCGTAGGTAAATGTAGAGGTAGCGTGCCGACGGTGATCACATCGACCTTGGAACCATTCCCGACGCGCATCGTCACCTCGTCCTTCGCCAGTCTCCGCTTATTACGCAGCTCCTGCTTTGAGTTACAAATGTGAGCAACTGCACCGGTATCAAATACCCAGGAGCTACTACGAGTACTGGTAAGGTACACATCAATTACATGTATATCACATATACCTTTCGTTTTGCCGGCCTTCTTGTCCGCTAAGTATTTGGGGCAGTTCCGCTTCCAGTGACCACTTTCCTTGCAATAAAAGCACTCAGTCTCGGTCTTGGGTCCATTCTTTGGCTTCTTCCCGGCAGCTTGCTTGCCGGGCGCGGCAACTCCCTTGCCGTCCTTCTTGAAGTTCTTCTTACCCTTGCCTTTCTTGAACTTAGTGGTTTTATTCACCATCAACACTTGATGTTCCTTTTTGACTTCTACCTCTGCTGATTTCAGCATTGCAAATACTTCAGGAATGGTCTTTTCCATCCCCTGCATATTGAAGTTCATCACAAAGCTCTTGTAGCTCGGTGGAAGCGATTGAAGGATTCTGTCAATGACCGCGTCATCCGGGAGATTAACTCCCAGCTGAGTCAAGCGGTTATGTAACTCGGACATAGTGAGTATGTGCTCAATGACAGAACTGTTTTCCTCCATCTTACAGCTGAAGAACTTGTCGGAGACTTCATATCTCTCGACCCGGGCATGAGCTTGAAAAACCATTTTCAGCTCTTCGAACATCTCATATGCTCCGTGTCTCTCAAAACACTTTTGGAGCCCCGGCTCTAAGCTGTAAAGCATGCCGCACTGAATGAGGGAGTAATCATCGGTACGTGTCTGCCAAGCGTTCATAACGTCTTGTTCTACAGGGAGAGCAGGTGCTTCACCTAGCGGTGCTTGTAGGACATAATCTTTCTTGGCAGCTATGAGGATGATCCTAAGGTTCCGGACCAAGTCCGTATAGTTGCTGCCATCGTCTTTCAGCTTGGTTTTCTCTAGGAACGCGTTGAAGTTGGGGACAACGTTGGCCATTTGATCTACAAGACATATTGTAAATATTTTAGACTAAGTTCATAATAATTAAGTTCATCTATTTAATGAACTCCCACTCAGATAGACATCCCTCCAGTCATCTAAGTATAACATGATCCGAGTTAACTAGGCCGTGTCCGATCATCACGTGAGACGGACTAGTCAACATCGGTGAACATCTTCATGTTGATTGTATCTTCTATACGACTCATGCTCAACCTTTCGGTCTTCTGTGTTCCGAGGCCATGTCTGTACATGCTAGGCTCGTCAAGTCAACCTAAGTGTTTGCATGTGTAATTCTGTCTTACACCCGTTGTATGTGAACGTTGGAATCTATCACACCCGATCATCACGTGGTGCTTCGAAACAACGAACTGTCGCAACGGTGCATAGTTAGGGGGAACACTTTCTTGAAATTATTATGAGGGGTCATCTTATTTACTACCGTCGTTCTAAGTAAACAAGATTCAAAAATATGATAAACATCACATGCAATCAAATAATAATAGTGACATGATATGGCCAATATCACATAGCTCCTTTGATCTCCATCTTGGGGCTCCATGATCATCTTGTCACCGGCATGACACCATGATCTCCATCATCGTGTCTCCATGAAGTTTCTCGCCAACTATTACTTCTACTACTATGGCTAACACGTTTAGCAATAAAGTAATTTACATGGCGTTTCTCAATGACACGCAGGTCATACAAAAAATAAAGACAACTCCTATGGCTCCTGCCGGTTGTCATACTCATCGACATGCAAGTCGTGATTCCTATTACAATAGCATGAACATCTCATACATCACATATATATCATTCATCATTCATCACAACTTTGGCCATATCACATCACAAAACACTTGCTGCAAAAACAAGTTAGACGTCCTCTAATTGTTGTTGCAAGTTTTACGTGGCTGCAATAGGGTTCTAGCAAGAACGTTTTCTTACCTACGTCAAAGCCACAACGTGATTTGTCAACTTCTATTTACCCTTCAGAAGGACCCTTTTCATCGAATCTGCTCCAACTAAAGTGGGAGAGACAGACACCCGCCAGCCACCTTATGCAACTAGTGCATGTCAGTCGGTGGAACCGGTCTCACGTAAGCGTACGTGTAAGGTTTGTCCGGACCGCTTCATCCCACAATACTGCTGAAGCAAAATAAGACTAGTAGCGTCAAGAAAGTTGACAACATCTACGCCCACAACAAATTGTGTTCTACTCGTGCAAAGAGAACTACGCATAGACATAGCTCATGATGCCACTGTTGGGGAACGTTGCAGAAAACAAAAATTTTCCTACGGTTTCACCAAGATCCATCTATGAGTTCATCTAGCAACGAGTGATCGGATTGCATCTACATACCTTTGTAGATCACGCATGGAAGCGTTCAAAGAACGGGGATGAGGAAGTCGTACTCGACGTGATCCAAATCACCGGAGATCCTAGCGCCGAACGGACGGCACCTCCGCGTTCAACACACGTACGGTCAGCGTGACGTCTCCTCCTTCTTGATCCAGCAAGGGGGAAGGAGAGGTTGATGAAGATCCAGCAGCACGACGGCGCGGTGGTGGATGCAGGAGTCACCGTAGCAGGGCTTCGCTGTTCTACTGCGAGAGGGAGAGGTGTAGCAGGGGAGAGGGAGGCGCCAAGAGTCAAGGGTGCGGCTGCCCCTCCCTCCCCCCCTTTATATAGGCTCCCCTGGGGGGGAGGCCCTAGGAGATGGGATCTCCTAGGGGGGCGGCGGCCAAGGGGTGGAGTGCCCCCCAAGCCAGGTGGGGCGCCCCCCCACCCTAGGGTTCCCAACCCTAGGCGCATGGGGTGGGCCAAGGGGGGCGCACCAGCCCACTATGGGCTGGTTCCCCTCCCCACTTTAGCCCATGGGGCCCTCCGGGATGGGTGGCCCCACCCGGTGGACCCCCGGGACCCTTCCGGTGGTCCCGATACAATACCGGTGACCCCTGAAACTCTCTCGATGGCCGAAACTGCACTTCCTATATATAATTCTTCACCTCCGGACCATTCCGGAACTCCTCGTGACGTCTGGGATCTCATCCGGGACTCCGAACAACTTTCGGGTTACTGCATATTCATATCTCTACAACCCTAGCGTCACCGAACCTTAAGTGTGTAGACCCTACGGGTTCGGGAGACATGTAGACATGACCGAGATGGCTCTCCGGTCAATAGCCAACAGCGGGATCTGGATACCCATGTTGGCTCCCACATGCTCCTCGATGATCTCATCGGATGAACCACGATGTCGAGGATTCAAGCAACCCCGTATACAATTCCCTCTGTCAATCGGTACGTTACTTGCCCGAGATTCGATCATCGGTATCCCAATACCTCGTTCAATCTCGTTACCGGCAAGTCACTTTACTCGTACCGTAATGCATGATCCCGTGACCAGACACTTGGTCACTTTGAGCTCATTATGATGATGCATTACCGAGTGGGCCCAGAGATACCTCTCCGTCATACGGAGTGACAAATCCCGGTCTTGATCCGTGTCAACCCAACAGACACTTTCGGAGATACCCGTAGTATACCTTTATAGTCACCTAGTTACATTGTGACGTTTGGTACACCCAAAGCACTCCTACAGTATCCGGGAGTTACACGATCTCATGGTCTAAGGAAAAGATACTTGACATTGGAAAAACTCTAGCAAACGAACTATACGATCTTGTGCTATGTTTAGGATTGGGTCTTGTCCATCACATCATTCTCCTAATGATGTGATCTCGTTATCAATGACATCCAATGTCCATAGTCAGGAAACCATGACTATCTGTTGATCAACGAGCTAGTCAACTAGAGGCTTACTAGGGACATGTTGGTGTCTATGTATTCACGCATGTATTACGATTTCCGGATAACACAATTATAGCATGAATAAAAGACAATTATCATGAACAAGGAAATATAATAATAATCCTTTTATTATTGCCTCTAGGGCATATTTCCAACACTCTATGCTTCCCTTAAATTTTTATGAGCCATTGACTTGCTCTAGTGCTTCACCTATATCTTTTTGAGCATGGTGTGCTTAGTATTTTTGAAGAAATTCTCTCTTGATTCACTTAGATTTATTTTAGAGTTCGTAAAATTTTCAAGAAATTCTCTCTTGCTTTACTTAAATTAATTTGAGAGAAAGAAATATTGTGCTCATGATCTTCACTTATATTTGTTTGAGCTTGTCAAAAGCAACATATGAAAATTAGTCCCAAAGTGATAGATATCCAAGAAGGATATAATAAAAAAATTCATGAAGATCATTGGACAAAATAAACTTTATTCTTAGTAATAGTTTTGAGATACGATGATGTGATATGTGAGTTATGTTGATGAGTAATTATGCTTTAGTAAGAATATTGGTGTTAAGGTTTATGATTCCCTATGCAAGCACGAAAGTCAATAGTTATGCAATGAAATTATATCCTACTTATGGTGCATTATTCAGTTTTAGTTATTCTTAATGCTCGCTTATGATGTTATTCGATTCTTGGTTGGTCGCTTCCCAATCTTTTGCTAGCCTTCATTTTGGACTAAGTATGATCTCTACTTGTGCATTGACAAACATTTAACCCACTTTTGCCACATGAGTGCACTATATCTACCTATATGCGGTATTCTTTTGCCGTTCTAAGAAAATTTGCATGTGCCATCTCTAATTTCAAAAATAAACTTCTCTTTTTTGTGTTTGTTTTGCTCGCGGAGCGGTGAGGGGTGGCTAATATTTTCCATGCTAGATATGTTATTCTCACGATGAGTGTTTATCCACTTATCATTCCATGAGAGTAAGGCAAATGTATTAGGGATCCCCAGTCCCGAAATGCAAAAATGAATTTACTTTATGTTGTCAAATAATAAATTCCTTGGAAAGTGTTGGTATGGAGGGCACCCGTGGATACGGTTAGCCATGGAAAGTGAAAGTATGGTGGAAAAAGGAATAAACTTTATTTTCTATTTGGGAACCATCTATGATATATCCAAGCATGGAAAGTATTGGGAACTCTAAGTCGTTTTTGTTGGTGGGATGGATACACCTCCCAAAATGTTTTTATCTCTAAGTTTTTCGCTTTGAGCTCTGGCACCTCTACAAATCCCTACTTCCCTCTGCGAAGGGCCTTTCTTTTACTTCATGCAATTTTTATTTTGAATTTGAGTCTCCAACTTCTCTTATAAAAGCACTAACGTAGAGGCAATATGATCGTACTTAAGTATTGACATAGCTAATATGCAAGTGTGTTTCATGAATGGATCAATGGTTGAGCATGATGGGTTAGGGATAACTTATTTTAGCATTGATATTTTGAAAGACATAGTTGCTTTTTGATATGCTTGAGTATTTAAATTATCATGTCAAAACTAGAATATTGCTTTGAACAATACAAAAGTCCAACTGTCCATGCTATAAAAGAAAGAAATACGATATGACATGTTAAGCAGCATTCCACATCAAAAATTCTGTTTAATCACTTTCCTACTCGAGGACGAGTAGGAGTTAAGCTTGGGGATGTTGATACATCTCCAACGTATCTATAATTTCTGATTGTTCCACGATGTTATATTTTCAATCTTGGATGTTTTATAATCATTTTATATCATTTTTGGTACTAACCTATAGACATAGTGCCAAGTGCCAGTTGCTGTTTTTCAATGTTTTTTACATCGCAGAAAATCAATATCAAACGAAATTTTACAGAGAATTTTTATGGGCCCAAAGGAACACAACGTGCTCTGGTTGTGCCTGGGGGTGCCCCGAGGGAGGCACAACCCACCAGGGCGCGCCAGGAGGCCATGCGTGCCCTGGTGGGTTGTGCCCACCTCGGGTGCCCCCCGGACCGCCTCTTTGCTCTATAAATACCCCAATATTTCCAGAACCCTAGGGGAGTCGACGAAATATTCATCCAGTCGCCGCAGAGTCCAGAACCACCAGATCCAATCTAGACACCATCTCGGATGGGGTTCACCACCTCCATTGGTGCCTCTCCGATGATGTGTGAGTAGTTCTTTGTAGACCTTCGGGTCCGTAGTTAGTAGCTAGATAGCTTCATCTCTCTCTCTCTTTGAAGTGTGTTTGTTGGGATTGAAGAACTTTGAGTTTATGATCTAATCTATCTTTTTGTATCCATGAAAGTATTGGAGTTTCTTTGATCTCTTTTATGCATGATCTCTTATAGCCTCGTATTTCTTCTCCGATATTTTTGTTTTGTTGGGCCAACTTGATCTATTTATCTTGCAATGGGAAGAGGTGATTTGTAGTGGGTTCGATCTTACGGTGCTTGATCCTAGTGACAGAAGGGGAACATACACGTATGTATCATTGCTACTAAGGATAAAACGATGGGGTCTATCTCTACATAGATAGATCTGGTCTACATCATGTCATGGTTCTTATTGCATTACTCCGTTTCTCCATGAACTTAATACACTAGATGCATGTTGGATAGCGGTCGATGTGTGGTGTAATAGTAGTAGATGCAGACAGGAGTCGGTCTACTAATCTTGGACGTGATGCCTATATAATGATCATTGCCTGGATATCATCATGAGTATTTGAAGTTCTATCAATTGCCCAACAGTAATTTTTTCAGCCACCGTTTGGTATTTTTCTCGAGAGAAGCCACTAGTGAAACCTACGGCCCCCGTGTCTCTTTCTCATATTATTTTCCTTTGCGATCTACTTTTATTTTCAGATCTATTAATCCAAAAACCCAAAAATAATTTGCTGCACTTTATTTTATTTGCGATCTATTTATTCAATCTATTACAACTTTCTTTCGTCACGCAACAAATTCTGGCACCATTACCCTAAAGGGATTGACAACCCCTTTAACACGCCGGGTTGCGAGGATTTGTTATTTGTGTGCAGGGGCTGTTTATGTTGTGTTGCTTGGTTCTCCTACTGGTTCGATTATCTTGGTTTCATATCTGAGGGAAATACCTACCGCTGCTGTGCTGCATCATCCCTTCCTCTTTAGGGTAATACCAACATAGCTTCAAGCGACATCAGACTTCGCCTAAGCACTATGACAATATGACCAGAGGAGTAAACTGTGGAGGGGGCGCCACACACGGCTAACTATTGTTTCTATGTGTTCTAGGCGCCCCCTCCCCACATATATATAGGTTGGAGGGGGGAAGAGGCAGCCAGGGGGGCGCCCAAGTAGGTCGAATCCTACTTGGGCTCCCACCCTAATTCGCCCCCTTTCCTTGTTTTCCGGAGGGAGAAGGAAAGAGGAGGGGGGAGAAGGAAGGGGGAGGCCTAATCCCTCCCCTTAGTTTCTCTCTTCCCCCTTTCCTTCCTCTTTCTATTCGGCCTACATGGGGGCGCATCAGCCCATGCTGGCTGCTTCGTTTCCCATCTTGGCCCTATAGGCCCAAATCTTTGCCGGGGGTGCTCGGAACCCCTTCCGGTGACCCGATATGCACCCGATACCCCCGGAACACTTCCGGTGTTCGAATATCATCATCCTATATATGAATCTTTACCTCTCGACCATTTAGAGACTCCTCGTCATGTCCGTGTTCTCATCCGGGACTCCAAACAACATTCGGTCACCAAATCACATAACTCATGTAATACAAAATCGTCATTGAACGTTAAGCGTGCAGACCCTATGGGTTCGAGAACTATGTAGACATGACCGAGACACCTCTCCGGTCAATAACCAACAGCAGAACCTAGATGCTCATATTGGTTCCCACATATTCTATGAAGATCTTTATCGGTCGTACCGTTGTGACAACATATGTTATTCCCTTTTGAAGGAAATATGCCCTAGAAGGAATAATAAAGTTGTTATTTGTATTTCCTTATATCATGATAAATGTTTATTATTCATGCTAGAATTGTATTAACCAGAAACATAGTGCATGTTTGAATACATAGACAAAACGGAGGGTCCCTAGTATGCCTCTACTTGACTAGCTCGTTGATCAAAGATGGTTAAGTTCCTGACCATAGACATGTGTTGTCATTTGATGAATGAGATCACATCATTAGAGAATGATGTGATGGACAAGACCCATCCGTTATCTTAGCATAACGATCTTTAAGTTTTATTACTATTGCTTTCTTCATGACTTATACATGTTCCTCTGACTATGAGATTATGCAACTCCCGAATACCAGAGGAACACCTTGTGTGCTATCAAAGATCATGACGTAACTCAGTGATTATAAAGATTCTCTACAGGTGTCTTCGAAGGTGTTTGCTGGGTTGGCATAGATGAAGATTAGGATTTGTCACTCCGAGTATCGGAGAGGTATCTCTGGGCCCTCTCGGTAAAGCACATCACTATAAGCCTTGCAAGCAATTTGACTAATGAGTTAGTTATGAGATGATGCATTACGGAACGAGTAAAGAGACTTGCAATTGAACTAGGTATGATGATACCGATGATCGAATCTCGGGCAAGTAACATACCGATGACAAAGGGAATAACATATATTCTTATTACAGTTTGACTGATAAAGATGTTTGTAGAATATGTAGGAACGAATATGAGAATCTAGGTTACGCTATTGGTTATTGACCAGAGATGTATCTCGGTCATGTCTACATAGTTCTCGCCATGATGAGGAGTCTCTAAATGGTCGAGAGGTAAAGATTCATATATTGTAAGGTTATATACAGACACCGGAATGGTTCCGAAGATGTTCGGGGATTTTTCGGAGTACTGCGAGGTTTCCAAAACCCCCTGGGAAAGTTAATGGGCCTCATGGGCCATAGTGGAGAGGAGGTGGTAGGCTACATGAGGTGGCGCCCCCCCCCTAGCAGTCCGAATTGGACAAGGGGTGGTGGGTGCGCCCACCCTTTCCTTCTCCATCTCCACCTCTTTCCCCTTCCCCCCTCTCCGTTGGAAGGAAGGGGGGAGCCAACTAGGACTAGGAGTCCTCGTGGGACTCCCCCCACTTGGTGCGCCCCCTAGGGCCGGCCGGCCTCCCCTCTCCTCCTTTATATATGGGGGCGGGGGCACCCCAAAGGCACATCAATTGTTCTCTTAGCCGTGTGCGATGCCCCCCTCCACAGTTACTCCTCCGGTCATAGCGTCGTAGTGCTTATGCGAAGCCTTGCGCGGATCACATCACCATTACCGTCACCACGCCGTCGTGGTGATGGAACTCTCCCTCGACCATCTGCTGGATCAAGAGTTCGAGGGACATCATCGAGCTGAACGTGTGCTGAACACGGAGCTGCCGTACGTTCAGTACTAAGATCGGTTGGATCGCAAAGATGTTCGACTACATCAACCACGTTAACCTAACACTTCCGCTTTCGGTCTACGAGGGTACGTGGACACACTCTCTCCCTCTCGTTTCTATGCATCTCCTAGATAGATCTTGCATGATCGTAGGAAATTTTTTGAAATTGCATGCTACGTTCCCCAACAGTGGCATCCAAGCCAGGTCTATGCGTAGATGATTTGCATGAGTAGAACACAATGAGTTGTGGGCGATAATAGTCATACTGCTTGCCACCAATGTCTTATTTTGATTCAGCGGTATTGTTGGATGAAGCGGCCCATACCAACATTACATGACCACGTTCATGAGACCGGTTCTACCGACGTGCTTTGCACACAGGTGGCTGGCGGGTGTTTTTCCAACTTTAGTTGAATCGAATTTGACTATGGCCGGTCCTTGTCGAAGGTTAAAACAACACACTTGACGAAAAATTGTTGTGGTTTTGATGCGTAGGTAAGAACGGTTCTTGCTAGAAGCCCATAGCAGCCACGTAAAACTTGCAACAACAAAGTATAGGATGTCTAACTTGTTTTTGCAAGGCATGTTGTGATGTGATATGGTCAGGACATGATGAGGTATAAATTGTTGTATGAGATGATCATGTTTTTTTAAAGTTATCGGCAACTTCTAGGAGCCTTATGGTTGTCACTTTATTGTATGAAATGCAATCGCCATGTAATTTCTTTACTTTATCACTAATCGGTAGTGATAGTTGTAGAAGCAATAATTGGCGAGACGACAACGACGCTACGAAGGAGATAAAGGTTTCAAGCCGGTGACGATGGAGATCATGACGGTGCTATGGAGATGGAGATCAAAGCCACAAGATGTTGATGGCCATATCATGTCACATATTTTTATTGCATGTGATGTTTATCTATTATCAATCTTATTTTTCTTAGTTTGGCGGTAGCATTATAAGAAGATCCCTCACTAAATTTCAAGGTATAAGTGTTCTCCCCGAGTATGCACCGTTACTATAGTTCGTCGTGCCGAGACACCACGTGATGATCGGGTGTGATAAGCTCTACGTTCACATACAACGGGTGCAAGACAGTTTTGCACGTGCGTAATACTTGGATTAAACTTGACGAGACTAGCATATGCAGATATGGCCTCGGAACACTGAGACTGAAAGGTCGAACGTGAATCATATAGTAGATATGATCAACATAGAGATGTTCACCATTGAAAACTACTCCATCTCACGTGATGATCAGACATGGTTTAGTTGATATGGATCACGTGATCATTTAGATGACTAGAGGGATGTCTATCTAAGTGGGAGTTCTTTAGTAATATGATCGATTGAACTTTAATTTATCATGAACTTAGTCCTGATAGTTTTTGCATATCTATGTTGTTGTAGATCAATGGCTTGTGCTACCGTTCCCTTAAATTTTAATGCGTTCCTAGAGAAAGCTAAGTTGAAAGATGATGGTAGAAGCTACACGGACTGGGTCTGTAACTTGAGGATTATTCTCATTGCTGCATAGAACAATTACGTCCTGGAAGCACCGCTAAGTGCAAAACCCGCTACAGGAGCAACTCCGGACGTTATGAATGTCTGGCAGAGAAAAGCTGATGACTACTCGACAGTTCAGTGTGCCATGCTTTACGGCTTAGAATCGGGACTTCAAAGACGTTTTGAACGTCATGGAGCATATGAGATGTTCCAGGAGTTGAAGTTAATATTTCAAGCATATGCCTGAGTTGAGAGATATGAAGTCTCCAACAAGTTCTATAGCTACAAAATGGAGGAGAATAGTTCTGTCAGTGAACACATACTCAGATTGTCTGGGTACCATAACCACTTGACTCAGCTGGGAGTTAATCTTCCCGATGATAGTGTCATTGACAGAGTTCTTCAATCACTGCCACCAAGCTATAAAGGCTTCATGATGAACTATAATATGCAAGGGATGTAAAAGACAATTCCTGAGCTCTTCGCGATGCTAAAAGCTGCGGAGGTAGAGATCAAGAAGGAGCATCAAGTGTTGATGGTTAACAAGACCACTAGTTTCAAGGAAAAGGGCAAAGGGAAGAAGGGACAACTTCAAGAAGAATAGCAAGCCAGTTGCTGCTCAAGGGAAGAAGCCCAAGTATGGACCTAAGCCTGAAACTGAGTGCTTCTACTTCAAAGGGACTAGTCACTGGAAGCGGAACTGCCCCAAGTATTTGGCAGAGAAGAAGGATGGCAAAGTGAAAGGTATATCTGATATACATGTTATTGATGTGTACCTTACTAATGCTTGTAGTAGCGCTTGGGTATTTGATACTAGTTCTGTTGGTCGTATTTGCAACTCGAAACAGGGGATACAAATGAAATGAAGATTGGCTAAGGGCGAGGTGATGATGCGCGTCGGAAATGGTTCCAAGGTTGATGTGATCGTTGTCGGCACGTTACCTCTACATCTACCATCGGGATTAGTTTTAGACCCGAATAATTGTTATTTGGTGCCCGCGTTGAGCATTAACATTATATCTGGATCTTGTTTGATGCGAGATGGTTATTCATTTAAATCAGAGAATAATGGTTGTTCTATTTATATGAGTAATATCTTTTATGGTCATGCACCCTTGATGAGTGGTCTATTTTTGTTGAATCTTGATCATAGTGATACACATATTCATAATACTGAAGCCAAAAGATGCAAAGATAATAATGATAGTGCAACTTATTTGTGGCACTGCCGTTTAGGTCATATTGGTGTAAAGCGCATGAAGAAACTCCATGCTGATCGACTTTTGGAATCACTTGATTATGAGTCACTTGATACTTGCGAACCATGCCTCATGGTCAAGATGACTAAGACTCCATTCTCTGGAACAATGGAGCGAGCCACTGACTTATTGGAAATAATACATACTGATGTATGCGGTCCAATGATTGTTGAGGCTCACGACGGGTATCGTTATTTTCTGACCTTCACAGATGATTTGAGCAGATATGGGTATATCTACTTAATGAAACATAAGTCTGAAACATTTGAAAAGTTCAAAGAATTTCAGAGTGAAGTAGAAAATCATCGTAATAAGAAAATAAAATTTCTACGATTTGATCGTGGATGTGAATATTTGAGTTATGAGTTTGGTCTTCATTTGAAACAATGTGGAATAGTTTCACAACTCACGCCACCTAGAACACCATAGAGTAATGGTGTGTCCGAACGTCGTAACCATATGTTATTGGATATGGTGCGATCTATGATGTCTCTTACCGATTTACCACTATCGTTTTGGGGTTATGCTTTAGAGACAGCTGCATTTATGTTAAATAGGGCACCATCTAAATCCCTTGAGACGACACCATATGAACTGTGGTTTGGCAAGAAACCTAAGTTGTCATTTCTTAAAGGTTGGGGCTGCGATGCTTATGTGAAAAAGCATCAACCTGATAATCTCAAACCCAAATCGGAGAAATGTGTCTTCATAGGATACCCATAGGAAATTGTTGGGTACACCTTCTATCACAGATCCAAAGGCAAGATATTCGTTGCTAAGAATAGATCCTTTCTAGAGAAGGAGTTTCTCTCGAAAGAAGTGAGTGGGAGGAAAGTAGAACTTGATGAGGTAATTGTACCTTCTCCCGAATTGGAAAGTAGTTCATCACAGAAATCAGTTCTAGTGATTCCTACACCAATTTGTTAGGAAGATAATGATGATGATCATGAAACTTCAGATCAAGTTACTACCGAACCTCATAGGTCAACCATAGTACGGTCCGCACCAGAGCAGTATGGTAATCATGTTCTGGAGGTCATGTTACTAGACCATGACGAAGCTACGAACTATGAGGAAGCGAGGATGATCCCAGATTCTGTAAAATGGCGTGAGGCCATGAAATCTGAGATGGGATTCATGTATGAGAACAATGTGTGGACTTTGGTTGACTTGCCCGATGATCGGCAAGCCATAGAGAATAAATGGATCTTCAAGAAGAAGACTGACGCTGACGGTAATGTTACTATCTACAAAGCTCGACTTGTTGCAAAAGGTTTTCAACAAGTTCAAGGAGTTGACTACGATGAGACCTTCTCACCCGTAGCGATGCTTAAGTCTGTCCGAATCATGTTAGCAATTGCCGCATTTTATGATTATGAAATTTGGCAAATGGATGTCAAAATCGCATTCCTTAATGGATTCCTTAAAGAAGAGTTGTATATTATGCAACCATAAGGTTTTGTCGATCCTAAAGGTGCTAACAAAGTGTGCAAGCTCCAGCGATCCATTTATGGACTGGTGCAAGCCTCTCGGAGTTGGAATATATGCTTTGATAATGTGATCAAAGCATATGGTTTTATACAAACTTTTGGAGAAGCCTGTATTTACAAGAAAGTGAGTGGGAGCTCTGTAGCATTTCTAATATTATATGTGGATGACATATTGTTGATTGGAAATAATACATAATTTCTAGATAGCATAAAAGGATACTTGAATAAGAATTTTTCAACGAAAGACCTCGGTGAAGCTGCTTATATATTGGTCATCAAGATCTATAGAGATAGATCAAGATGCTTAATTGGACTTTCACAAAGCACATACCTTGATAAAGTTTTGAAGAAGTTAAAAATGGATCAGTTAAAGAAAGGGTTCTTGTCTGTGTTACAAGGTGTGAAGTTGAGTCAGACTCAATGCCCGACCACTGCAGAAGATAGAGAGAAAATGGAACTCATTCCCTATGCCTCAGTCATATGTTCTATCATGTATGCAAAGCTGTGTACCAGACCTGATGTGTGCCTTGCTATAAGTTTAGCAGGGAGGTACCAAAGTAATCCAGGAGTGGATCACTGGACAGCGGTCAAGAACATCCTGAAATACCTGAAAAGGACTAAGGATATGTTTCTCATTTATGGAGGTGACAAAGAGATTGTTGTAAATGGTTACGTCGATGCAAGCTTTGACACTGATCCCGATGACTCAAAGTCGCAAACTGGATACGTATTTATATTGAATGATGGAGCTGTAAGTTGGTGCACTTCCAAGCAGAGCATCGTGGCGGGATCTACATGTGAAGCAGAGTATATAGCTGCTTTAGGAGCAGCAAATGAAGGAGTCTGGATGAAGGAGTTCATATCCGATTTAGGTGTAATACCTAGTGCATCGGGGCCAATGAAAATCATTTGTGACAAAACTGGAGCAATTGCCTTGGCGAAGGAATCCAAATTTCACAAGAGAACCAAACACATCAAGAGACGCTTCAATTCCATCTGCGATCAAGTCAAGGAGGGAGACATTGATATTTGCAAAATACTGACGGATCTGAATGTCGCAGACCCGTTGACTAAGCCTCTTCCACGAGAAAAACATGATGAGCTCCAAGACTCCATGGGTGTTAGAATCATTACTATGTAATCTTGATTGTTGACTCTACTGCAAGTGGGAGACTGAAGGAAGTATGCCCTAGAGGCAATAATAAAGTTGTTATTTATATTTCCTTATATCATGTTAAATGTTTATTATTCATGCTAGAATTATATTAACCGGAAACATAGTGCATGTGTGAATACATACACAAAACAGAGCGTCCCTAGTATGCCTCTACTTGACTAGCTCGTTGATCAAAGATGGTTAAGTTTCCTGACCATAGACATGTGTTGTCATTTGATGAACGAGATCACATCATTAGAGAATGATGTGATGGACAAGACCCATCCGTTAGCTTAGCATAATGATCGTTAAGTTTTATTGCTATTGCTTTCTTCATGACTTATACATATTCCTCTGACTATGAGATTATGCAACTCCCGAATACCGGAGGAACACCTTGTGTGCTATCGAACGGCACAACATAACTGTGTGATTATAAAGATGCTCTATAGGTGTCTCCGAAGGTGTTTGTTGGGTTGGTATAGATCAAGATTAGGATTTCTCACTCCGAGTATTGGAGAGGTATCTTTGGGCCCTCTCGGTAATGCACATCACTATAAGCCTTGTAAGCAATGTGACTAATGAGTTAGTGATGGGATGATGCATTACGGAACGAGTAAAGAGACTTGCCGATAACGAGATTGAACTAGGTATGATGATACCGATGATCGAATCTCGGGCAAGTAACCTACCAATGACAAAGGGAATAACGTATATTGTTATTGCGGTTTGACCGATAAAGATCTTCATAGAATATGTAGGAACCAATATGAGCATCCAGGTTCCGCTATTGGTAATTAAACGAAGATGTGTCTCGGTCATGTCTACATAGTTCTCGAACCCGTAGGGTCCGCACACTTAACGTTCAATGACGATTTGTATTATGAGTTATGTGTTTGGTGACTGAAGTTTGTTCGGAGTCCCGGATGAGATCTCGGACATGACGAGGAGTCTCGGAATGGTTGAGAGGTCCAGATTCATATATTGGAAGGTTATATACGGACACCGGAATGGTTCCGAAGAGGTTCTGATGTAGGGTGGAACCCTAATCGTCCAATCTTTCACGAAAGGAGCAGATCCCGCGATGAACACGAGGAGGGAAATGAGGGAATTCACAAGGGGAAACACAAGAGGAAACACTAAACCAACACGAATAAGTCACACATGTGCTAGATCCTCGAGTACATAAGAGAAGATACACGATCCACGGACAACTAAGGATGATACAAGGGTAGCCGGTCTTATCCGCGAGGAGGTCTTGAGTTCTTCCCTAAAAGGGGTCTTGAATCCGCTTGGGGGATCTTCTCCAGTGGAGGCTCGAATCTCCGAGGAGAAGGTAACCAAGTGGGTGAGCAAAGCTCTCACACAAAATATGAGCTAATCCTTTGCTAACCCTAGAAAGGAGGAGGGAGAGGTCTATATATAGTCTTAGTGTAAAAAGGGGCGAAAAGGGGGGTACATGGGCTGTGGCCCAACACATGGCAGCGCACAGGCGCCGGATGTCCGGGAGTCACCGGTCGTCCGGAGGCTCGCGAGGGTCCGGACGTCCGTAATTTCGGCTCGGGTGTGCTTCGGTCGGACGTCAGGTCGGGGTCGGGCTTCTGGGTGTCGGTCGTCCTTTGGACTCTGGAAATCCATAGATTTGGCTCAGGTGCGGTGGCGTCGGTCGTCCAGAGGGGGACGGACGTCCGGAGCTTGGGGATCGTCGGACGTCTGGTCCTGGCCGGTCGTCCGGAGCTTGTAGCTTCTTCTTCATCACTTCTTCTCCGTCTTCACGTCCATCTTCCTCTTCTTCTTCTCCTTGCTCCTTAGCTTCTCCATGGTACCTGAGTATGCACAATGTGTTCGTATGAGGTAGTAGGCATGTGTCATGTGCATCAAAGTGGAAACATGAGAGGAGTGATGTCACCTCGGTTTCGAGAGCTCTTGCACGTGCTCGTGTCATGGGTCCGCTAGGCACTTGGTGAGGCGATGGAAGGTCCATGGGGATGACCTTGGAATGCTCCGCATCATCTCCCCTCCCTTGGGGAAGATTCGTCCTCCGATCAAATTCTTCATCACCATGGTAGGGAGAGATATCTTTGACGTCGAAGATGTCGCTCATGGATTACTTGTCTCGTGGAATGTCGATCTTGTATGCGTTGTTGTTGTAGAGTGCAAGCACCTTGAAGGGTCCATCCGCTCGTGGTTGAAGTTTGGACTTGTGTTCTTGGGGAAAGTGGTCCTTGAGAAGGTGTAGCCACACGAGATCTCCAATGTTGAATACCATAGGTTGCATATTGAAGTTGAGCTTGGTCGCAAGGCGTTGAACTTGGCGCTCGATGGTGTTTCTTGTATCTTCATGCACCTTCTTGAGATGTGTCACACGTGCACTTGCGTCTGAATTGATGTGCTCTTGGAGTGGTAGAGGGAGAATGTCCAATGCAGACAAAGGGTTGAATCTGTAGACGACCTCGAAGGGGGACTTGCCGGTGGTTGAGTGTCTTGCTCGGCTGTAGGCGAACTCGGCGATAGGTAGGCACTCCTCCCACTCCTTTATGTTCTTCTTGATGAGTACTCGAAGTAGAGTGGAGAGTTGCGGTTGGTAACTTCCGTTTGGCCGTCGATTTGTGGATGATATGCCGTGGAGAAGAGTAGCTTGATTTCGAGCTTGGCGCATAGGGTGTTCCAAAAGTAGCTACGGAACTTGACGTCACGGTCCGAGACGATAGTCTTTGGCACTCTATGTAGACGCAATATTTCCCTACAAAACAGATTAGCAACATGTGAAGCATCGTCTATCTCATTGCAAGGAATGAAACGTGCCATCTTGGAAAAATGGTCCACAACAACAAATACCGAATCCTTTCCATTTCTAGTCCTAGGAAAACCAAGTACAAAGTCCATGCTAATGTCTTACCATGGTTGATATGGAATTGGTAGAGGCATATAAAGGCCATGGGATTGAGCTTTGGACTTAGCTTTGCGACATGTAGAGCAGCGGTTGGTGAAGCGGTTGACGTCGCGAAACATCTTGGGCCAAAAGTAGTTCTTCGAGAGCGTGGTGAATGTCTTGTCTCGTCCAAAATGTCCCATTAAGCCTCCTCCATGAGATTCCTGCCAAAGCAACAAACGAAGAGAAGACTCGGGGATGCAAAGCTTGTTAGCTCTCATAAGATATCCATCTTTGATGTAATAGCGTTCCCAAGAGGTGTGCGTCAAACACTTGGCATAAGGAGTAGCAAAGGTAGGATCGTGCTCATACAAGTCTTTTATATGCTTAAAGCCAATGACATCCAAATCAAGTTGATTAACAAGCATGCATGTGCGGGAAAGGGCATCCGCCACAATGTTTTCCTTACCTTTAATGTACTTTATGACATAAGGAAAAGACTCAATAAATTCACTCCATTTAGCATGACGCTTGTTCAACTTGGTTTAGCCCTTAAGATACTTGAGCGCTTCATGATCAGTATGAATGATAAACTCATGAGGGCGAAGATAGTGATCCCATTCATGCAAAACGCAGACTAAAGCATATAGCTCTTTGTCATAGATGGGGTAATTGAGTTGCGCGCCAGAGAGTTTCTCACTAAAGTATGCTATGGGACGCTTCTCTTGCGTTAACACACCTCCTATGCCATTACCACTAGCATCGCAATGAATCTCAAAAGATTTGTCAAAGTTGGGTAAAGCAAGCACGGGAGCATGACTAAGCAAATTATTAAGCTCATTTAAAGCAGTATCTTGGGATGGTCCCCAAACAAAAGGTGCATTCTTCTTGCTCAAAGCATGCAAAGGCGAAGCAATGGTGCTAAAATGTTTCACAAAGCGACGATAGAAACCTGCAAGGCCAAGAAAGCTACGCACTTGTTGCAAATTGGTTGGTTGTCGCCAAGTCTTAATAGCATTGATCTTGGACTCATCAACATGAACACCCTTAGAAGAAACAACAAAACCAAAGAAAACGAGCTTGTTAACGCCAAAAAGGCATTTCTCCATATTAGCATAGAGATGCTCTTTTCGAAGAGTTTGCAAAACGGTTCAGACATGGGTGACATGCTCTTTGAGAGACTTGCTAAAAACAAGGATATCATCGAAGTAGACCACAACAGACACACCAATGTAAGGGCGAAAGACATGAGTCATAAGACGCATAAAAGTACCCGGTGCTTCCGATAGACCCATAGGCATGACTAACCACTCATACAAGCCAAACTTTGTTTTGAAAGCGTTTTTGCATTCATCACCCTCTTGTATGCGGATTTGACAGTAACCACTCTTAAGATCAATTTTCGAAAAGATAGTGGCACCACTAAGTTCATCAAGCATATCATCAAGGCATGGAATGGGATACCTATAACGACGGTGATAGCATTGATAGGTCTACAATCGGAGCACATGCGAAAGTTACCGTCTCGTTTTGGCACAAGAATGACCGGGACGGCACAAGGGCTCAAACTTTCACACACATGTCCATGGTCTATGATATGCTTTACTTGCCTTTGTATTTCTTTCGTTTCTTCAGGGTTGACGCGGTAGGGAGCTTTGTTCGGAAGAGGTGCTCTGGGGATGAGGTTGATGCGATGCTCAATGCCTCGTAGTGGAGGTAGTCCCGGAGGTAGCTCGTCGGGGAAAACATCGTGAAATTCCTGCAAAAGGGAAGACAACACTAGGGGAAGATTGTGAGAGGTGTTAGCTTGTGGTGCATTGTCCTTGCACAAAAGGATGTAGTGTAGGACACTAGATGGGTTCTCACACACTCATCTTATCTCACTTTTGGTGGCAAATAGGACTAAGTTCTTCTTTTCACTCATCGTGGAGGTGTTCGATTTGGGCTTGTGGCGCTCACTCTCTTTTTGGTGGCTTGCTCTCTCACTATGATCTCCACGATGGGTGGCTTGCTTGTCGGCGATCACTTGGCTTGGCAACATTGGACGAAGGACGTACTCCTTGCCCTTCATCTTGAAGATGTAGTGGTTCGTTCGGTCATTGTGGATGACTCCTCTATCAAATTGCCATGGCGTCCAAGGAGAAGGTGGCAAACGGTCATTGGAACAACGTCGCACTCCAAGGTGTCATCGTAGGCGCCAATTTTGAAGGAGACTTGTACTCGATGCTTGACTTGGATAGTGCCAGAGTCGCTAAGCCATTTCACTTTGTATGGATGTGGGTGCTTCGTCTTGGGCAATTGGAGCTTGGAGCAAAGTTCTTCACTTGCGAGGTTATGACTACTCCATCCATCGATGATGACCTTGACGGATCGTCCATTGATGCTGGCCTTGGTGTGGAATATGTGGCATCTTTGGTCTTCTTCTTGGTGATGTTGGAGAGTCAAGACCTTGGAGACAACAAGAGCGGGACTTGAATCTTCATCGCAAAAGACTTGTTCTTCTTCATCGTTCACTTGCCGGTGCATGGCGACTTGCTCAAGAGTGTCCATTTCTCCTTCACTCATAGAGTTGCAGGTTCCGTCGTCGTTGAGGATCATGGTCCGCTTGTTTGTGCACTCATAGGACTTGTGGCCTCGGTCTTCGCATGTGAAGCACTTGAAGGAACTCATCTTGATGGTCTCATCAGTGGGGGTTGAGGATGATGAAGCTCTCGGCTTGAAGTTGCTTGTAGTAGGAGGATCACTTGGAGTTGACGAAGCTTTCTTGGAACTCGATGATACGTCTCCAACGTATCTATAATTTTTGATTGCTCCATGCTATTATATTATCTATTTTGGATGTTAATGGGCTTTATTTTACACTTTTATATCATTTTTGGGACTAACCTACTAACCGGAGGCCCAACCCAGATTGTCGTTTTTTGCCTATTTTAGAGTTTCGCCGAAAAGGAATATCAAATGGAGTCCAAACGGAATGAAACCTTCAGGAACGTGATTTTCTAAACAAACGTGATCCAGGAGACTTGGAGTGGGCATCAAGAAACAATCAAGGAGGCTACGAGGCAGGGGGGCGCGCCCTCCACACTCATGGGCCCCTTGTTGCTCCACCGACGTACTTCTTCCTCCTATATATATCCACGTACCCCCCCCAAACATCCAGGAGCACCACGAAAACCTAATTCCACTGCCGCAACCTTCTGTACCCGAGAGATCCCATCTTGGGGCCTTTTCCAGAGCTCCGCCGGAGGGGGCATTGATCACGGAGGGCCTCTACATCAACTCCATGGCCTCTCCGGTGATGTGTGAGTACTTTACCTCAGACCTTAGGGTCCATAGTTATAAGCTAGATGTCTTCTTCTCTCTCTTTGGATCTCAATACAAAGTTCTCCTCGATCTTCTTGGAGATCTATTCGATGTAATCTTCTTTTTGCGGTGTGTTTGTTGAGATCCGATGAATTGTGGGTTTACGATCAAGTTTATCTATGAACTATTTGAATATCCTCTGAATTCTTTTATGTATGATTGGTTTATCTTTGCAGGTCTCTTCGAATTATCAGTTTGGTTTGGCCAACTAGATTTGATATTTGTTGCAATGGGAGAAGTGCTTAGCTTTGGGTTCAATCTTGCGGTGCTCGATCCCAGTGACAGAAAGGGAAACAACACATATTGTATTGTCGCCATCGAGGATAAAAAGATGGGATTTATATCATATTGCATGAGTTTATCCCTCTACATCATGTCATCTTACTTAAAGCATTACTCTGTTCTTATGAACTTAATACTCTAGATGCATGCTGGAATAGTGGTCGATGTGTGGAGTAATAGTAGTAGATGCAGAATCGTTTCGGTCAACTTGTCACGGACGTGATGCCTATATAGATGATCATACCTAGATATTCTCATAATTATTGCTTTTCTATCAATTGCTCGACAGTAATTCGCTTACCCACCGTAATACTTATGCTCTTGAGAGAACACACTAGTGAAACCTATGGCCCTCGAGTCTATCTTCCATCATATTAATCTTCCAACACTTGCTATTTCTATTGCCGTTTATTTTACTTTGCATCTTTATTCCTCTTTATCATAAAAATACCAAAAATATTATCTTATCATATCTATCAGATCTCACTCTCGTAAGTGACCGTGAAGGGATTAACAACCCCTTTATCGCGTTGGTTGCGAGGTTCTTATTTGTTTGTGTAGGTGCGTGGGACTCGAGCGTGATCTCCTACTGGATTGATACCTTGGTTCACAAAAACCGAGGGAAATACTTATGCTACTTTACTGCATCACCCTTTCCTCTTCAAGTGAAAACCAACACAGTGCTCAAGAGGTAGGAAGAAGGATTTCTGGCGCCGTTGCCGGGAAGATTCGCGCCAAGTCAAGTCAAGATTTGACTCCCGACAACGAGCCATTTCTGGCGACGTTGCCGGGGAGTCTACGCACAAGTCAAGACATACCAAGTACCCATCACAAACTCTTATCCCTCGCATTACATTATTCACCATTTGCCTCTCGTTTTCCTCTCCCGCACTTCACCCTTGCCATTTTATTCGCCCTCCTTTTCCGTCCCCCTTCTTTTTTTTTCTATTTGCCTTTTTTGCCTGTTTCCTGTTTGAGTGTGTGTTGGATTTCTTGCTTGTCACAATGGCTCAAGACAATACTAAATTGTGTGACTTTGTCAATACCAACAATAATGATTTTATTAGCACTCCGATTGCTCCTCTTACCGATGCTGAATCTTGTGAAATTAATGCTCCTTTGTTGAATCTTGTCATGAAAGATCCGTTTTCTGGCCTTCCTAGTGAAGATGCCGCTACCCATCTAAACAACTTTGTTGATTTGTGTGATATGCAAAAGAAGAAAGATGTGGATAATGATATTGTTAAACTTAAGCTATTTTCGTTTTCGCTTAGAGATCGTGCTAAAGCTTGGTTTTCATCTTTGCCTAAAAATAGTATTGATTCATGGAATAAGTGCAAAGATGCTTTTATCTCTAAGTATTTTCCTCCCGCTAAGATCATCTCTCTTAGAAACGATATTATGAATTTTAAGCAACTTGATCATGAACATGTTGCACAAGATTGGGAGAGGATGAAATTAATGATATGTAATTTCCCTACACATGGTTTGAATCTTTGGATTATTATACAAAAAATTTATGCTGGATTGAATTTTGCTTCTAGAAATCTTTTAGATTTGGCCGCGGGAGGCACTTTTATGGAAATCACTTTAGGAGAAGTGACCAAACTCCAAGGTAATATTATGGTTAATTATTCTCAATGGCACACTAAAAGATCTACTAGTAAAAAGGTGCATGCAATCGAAGAGATTAATGTTTTGAGTGTAAAGATGGATGACCTTATGAAATTATTTGCTAATAAGAGTGCTCCTACTGATCCTAATGATATGCCTTTGTCTACTTTGCTTGAGAATAATAATGAATCTATGGATGTGGATTTTGTTGGTAGGAACAATTTTGGTAACAACGTGTATAGAGGTAATTTTAATTCTAGACCGTTTCCTAGTAATTCCTCTAATAATTATGGTAATTCCTGCAACAATTCTTATAGAAATTATGATAAGATTCTCTCTGATTTTGAATCTAGTATTAAAGAATTTATTACTTCGCAAAAGAGTCTCAATGCTTTGATTGAAGAAAAAATGCTTAAGATTGATGAGTTAGCTAGGAACGTGGATATGATTTCTCTTGATGTTGATTCTTTGAAACTTAGATCTATTCCACCTAAGCATGATATCAATGAGTCTCTCAAATCCATGAGAATTTCCATTGATGAGTGCAAAGAAAGAACCGCTAGGATGCATGCAAAAAGAGATTACTTTGTGAAAGCATGTTCTTCTAGTTTTCATGATAACAAAGATGAAGACCTAAAAGTGATTGATGTGTCCCCTATTAAATCTTTGTTTTGCAATATGAATCTTGATAATGATGGGACTGGAGATGAGTCAACTTTAGTTAGAAGGTGTCCCAATGGTTCGAAGTTTATAGATCTTGATGCAAAAATTGATAAAAGTGGGGGTCAAAACATTAAATAGAAATGAACGCACTATCTTGTATTTCAAGGATTTTAATTATGATAATTGCTCTTTCATAGATTGTACTTCCTTGTTGCAATCTGTGCTAAATTCTCCGCATGCTTATAGTCAAAATAAAGCTTTTACTAAACATATCGTTGATGCTTTGATGCAATCTTATGAATAAAAACATGAGTTGAAAATTTTTATACCTAGAAAACTCTATGATGAGTGGGAACCTACTATTAAAATAAAAATTAAAGATCATGAATGATATGCTTTGTGTGATTTGGGTGCTAGTGTTTCCACGATTCCGAAAACTTTATGTGATTTGCTAGGATTCCGTGAGTTTGATGATTGTTCTTTAAACTTGCATCTTGCGGATTCCACCATTAAGAAACCTATGGGAAGAATTAAATATGTTCTTATTGTTGCCAATAGGAACTATGTGCCCGTAGATTTCATTGTTCTTGACATAGATTGCAATCCTTCATGTCCTATTATTCTTGGTAGACCTTTCCTTAGAACGATTGGTGCAATTATTGATATGAAGGAAGGGAATATTAGATTCCAATTTCCGTTAAGGAAAGGCATGGAACACTTCCCTAGAAAGAAAATTAAATTACCATATGAATCTATTATGAGAGGCACTTATGGATTGCCTACCAAAGATGGCAATACCTAGATCTATCCTTGCTTTTTATGCCTAGCTAGGGGCGTTAAATGATAGCGCTTGTTGGGAGGCAACCCAATTTTATTTTTATTCCCTGATTTTTGCTCCTATTTAGTAATAAATAATTTATCTATCCTCTGTTTTGGTTGTGTTTTTGTGTTTAATTAGTGTTTGTGCCAAGTAGAACCATTGGGAAGACTTGAGGAAAGTCTTTTTGATCTTGCTGTAAAAAACAGAAACTTCGGCGCTCACGAGAATTGCTGCCATTTTTATTTGGAAAGTGCTATTTAGTTAATTCTTTTTGAAGATGATTAATAGATAAATTCCTCACGTCCAGAAATTTATTTTAGAATTTTTGGGGTTCAAGAAGTTTGGGTTAGCTACATATTACTACAGACTGTTCTGTTTTTGACAGATTCTGTTTTCTGTGTGTTGTTTGCTTATTTTGATGAATCTATGGCTAGTAAAAGAGTTTATAAACCATAGAGAAGTTGGAATACAGTATGTTTAACACCAATATAAATAAATAATTAGTTAATTACAGTACCTTGAAGTGGTGTTTTGTTTTCTTTCGCTAACGGAGCTCACCAGATTTTCTATTTAAGTTTTGTGTTGTGAAGTTTTCAAGTTTTGGGTAAAGATTTGATGGATTATGGAGAAAGGAGTGGAAAGAGCCTAAGCTTGGGGATGCACATGTAAGCCCAAGTTAAAATTCAAGGACACCAAAAATCCTAAGCTTGGGGATGCCCCGGAAGGCATCCCCTCTTTCGTCTTTCGTCTATCGGTAACTTTACTTGGAGCTATATTTTTATTCACCACATGATATGTGTTTCGCTTGGATCGTCTTGTATTATTTGTGTCTTTTATTTTTAGTTCACCACAATCATCCTTTCTGTACACACCTTTTGAGAGAGACTCACATGATTTGAAATTTATTAGAATACTCTATGTGCTTCACTTATATCTTTTGAGCCATATAATTTTTGCTCTAGTGCTTCACTTATACCTTTTAGAGTAGGGCGGTGGTTTTATTTTATTAAACTATTGATCTCTCATGCTTCACTTATATTATTTTGAGAGTCCTTTAGAACAACATGGAAATTTGCTTTTAGGAATAATATAAAAACTTTCATAGAAAGTCCATTGAATACTATGAGAAGTTTGATACTTGATAATTGTTTTGAGATATGGAGATGGTGATATTATAGTCATGCTAGTTGAGTAGTTGTGAATTTGAGAAATACTAGTGTTGAAGTTTGTGATTTTCCTTAGCATGCATGTATGGTGAACCGTTATGTGACGAAGTCGGAGTATGATTTATTTATTGATTGTCTTCTTTATGAGTGGCGGTCGGGGACGAGCGATGGTCTTTTCCTACCAATCTATCCCCCTAGGAGCATGCACGTAATACTTTGATTTTTGTAATAAGTATGTTAGTTCTTTATGACTAATGTTGAGTCCATGGATTATACGCACTCTCACCCTTCCACCATTGCTAGCATCTCTAATACCACGCACTTTTCGCCGGTGTCATAACCCACCATATAGCTTCCTCAAAACAGCCACCATACCTACCTATTATGGCATTTCCATAGCCATTACGAGATATATTACCATGCAACTTTCCACCGTTCCGCTATTATGACACGCTTCATCATTGCATATTGCTTGCATGATCATGTAGTTGACATCGTATTTGTGGCAAAGCCACCGTTCATAATTCTTCATACATGTCACTCATGCATCATTGCACATCCCGGTACACCGCCGGAGGCATTCACATAGAGTCATATTTTGTTCTAAGTATCGAGTTGTAATTCTTGAGTTGTAAGTAAATAAAGTGTGATGATCATCATTATTAGAGCATTGTCCCAAGTGAGGAAAGGATGATGGAGACTATGATTCCCCCACAAGTCGGGATGAGACTCAGACAAAAAAGAAAGAAAGAGAAAGGCCATAAAAAAGGAGAAGGCCCAAAAAATGAGAGAAAAAGAGAGAAGGGACAATGCTACTATCCTTTTTCCACACTTGTGCTTCAAAGTAGCACCATGATCTTCATGATAGAGAGTCTCCTATGATATCACTTTCATATACTAGTGGGAATTTTTCATTATAGAACTTGGCTTGTATATTCCAATGATGGGCTTCCTCAAAATGCCCTAGGTCTTCGTGAGCAAGCAAGTTGGATGCACACCCACTTAGTTTCTTTTGTTGAGCTTTCATACACTTATAGCTCTAGTGCATCCGTTGCATGGCAATTCCTACTCACTCACATTGATATCTATTGATGGGCATCTCCATAGCCTGTTGATACGCCTAGTTGATGTGAGACTATCTTCTCCTTTTTGTCTTCTCCACAACCACCATTCTATTCCACCATATAGTGCTATATCCATGGCCCATGCTCATGTATTGCGAGAAGATTGAAAAAGTTTGAGAACATCAAAAGTATGAAACAATTGCTTGGCTTGTCATCGGGGTTGTGCATGATTTAAATATTTTGTGGTGAAGATGGAGCATAGCTCGACTATATGATTTTGTAGGGATAACTTTCTTTGGCCATGTTATTTTGAGAAGACATAATTGCTTAGTTAGTATGCTTGAAGAATTACTATTTTTATGTCAATATTAAACTTTTATCTTGAATCTTTAGGATCTAAACATTCATGCCACAATAAAGAAAAATTACATTGAGAAATATGTTAGAAAGCATTCCACATCAAAAATTCTTTTTTATCATTTACCTACTCGAGGACGAGCAGGAATTAAGCTTGGGGATGATTGATATGTCTCCAACGTATCTACAATTTTTGATTGCTCCACGCTATTATATAATATATTTTGGATGTTAATGGGCTTTATTTTACACTTTTATATCATTTTTGGTACTAACCTACGAACCGGAGGCCCAGCCCAGATTGCTGTTTTTTTGCCTATTTTAGAATTTCGCCGAAAAGGAATATCAAACGGAGTCCAAACAGAATGAAACCTTCGGGAACATGATTTTCTCAATAAACGTGATGTAGGAGACTTGGAGTGGGCGTCAAGAAACAATGGAGGAGGCCACGAGGTAGGGGGCGCGTCCTCCACCCTCGTCGGCCCCTCGTTGCTCCACCGACGTACTTCTTCCTCCTATATATATCCACGTACCCCCCCCCCCAAACATCCAGGAGCACCACGAAAACCTAATTCCACCGCCGCAACCTTTTGTACCCGAGAGATCCCATCTTGGGGCCTCGGAGCTCCACCGGAGGGGGCATTGATCACGGAGGGCCTCTACGTCAACTCCATGGCCTCTCCAGTGATGTGTGAGTAGTTTACCTCAGACCTTCGGGTCCATAGTTATTAGCTAGATGGCTTCTTCTCTCTCTTTGGATCTATATACAAAGTTCTCCTTGATCTTCTTGGAGATCTATTCGATGTAATCTTCTTTTTGCGGTGTGTTTGTTGAGATCCGATGAATTGTGGGTTTATGATCAAGTTTATATATGAACAATATTTGAATCTCCTCTGAATTCTTTTATGTATGATTGGTTTATCTTTGCAAGTCTCTTCGAATTATCAGTTTGGTTTGGACTACTAGATTGATATTTCTTGCAATGGGAGAAGTGCTTAGCTTTGGGTTCAATCTTGCTGTGCTCGATCCCAGTGACAGAAAGGGAAATGGCACGTATTGTATTGTTGCCATCGAGGATAAAAATCTGGGGTTTATATCATATTGTATGAGTTTATCCCTCTACATCATGTCATCTTACTTAAAGCATTACTCTGTTCTTATGAACTTAATACTCTAGATGCATGTTGGATAGCGGTCGATGTGTGGAGTAATAGTAGTAGATGTAGAATCGTTTCGGTATACTTGTCACGGACGTGATGCCTATATACATGATTATACCTAGATATTCTCATAATTATTCGCTTTTATATCAATTGCTCGACAGTAATTCATTTACCCACCGTAATACTTATGCTCTTGAGAGAAGCCACTAGTGAAACCTATGGCCCCCGGGTCTATCTTCCATCATATTAATCTTCCAACAGTTAGCTATTTCTATTGCCGTTTATTTTACTTTGCATCTTTATTTCTATTTATCATAAAAATACCAAAAATATTATCTTATCATATCTATAAGATCTCACTCTCGTAAGTGACCGTGAAGGGATTGATAACCCCTTTATCGCGTTGGTTGCGAGGTTCTTATTTGTTTGTGTAGGTGCGTGGGACTCGAGCGTGATCTCCTACTGGATTGATACCTTAGTTCTCAAAAACTAAGGGAAATACTTACGCTACTTTACTGCATCACCCTTTCCTCTTCAAGGGAAAACCAACGCAGTGCTCAAGAGGTAGCACTCGACTTGTCGACGTTGCTTGTAGAAGGCTTGGTAGATGATGTTGGAGTCGTTGAAGCTTGGGTGTTGGAGAAGCCATATGACTTGGATGAGAACTTGGCATACTTTTAATCGTCTTGCACTTGACGTTCCGCTTTTGTAGCTTGATGCACTAGCTCGATGAGGTTCGAGTATGGTTGGAAGTCGGCGATCTTCTTGATAGGATGGTTGAGTCCATTCAAGAAATGTGCCATTGTTTTCTCATCATCTTCCATGACGTTGGCTCTTATCATGGAAATCTCCATCTCCTTGTAGTACTCTTCAACGCTCTTGGTTCCTTGCTTGAGCAGTTGGAGTTTCTTAAAGAGGTCGTGGTTGTAGTAGGTAGGTACGAAACATGCTCTCATGACATCCTTCATTTGTGCCCAAGTAGTGATGGGTGGTTCACCTCTTGCCTCTCGGCACTTGATGACTTGTTCCCGCCAAATGAGGACATAGTCTTGGAACTCAAGGGATGCCATCGCGATCTTCTTCTCTTCTTCATAGTTGTGCAAACGGAAGATTTTGTCGACCTTCAATGCCCATGATAGGTACTCTTCGGGATCATTGCTTCCGTTGAACTTGGGCATGGTGAACTTGAGCTTTCCGTAGCATTGCTCTTCATTGTGTTGGGGTCGAGGATGATGACGTCCATGTTGTTGATAATTGTCCAACTCGTGTTGCTCTTGGCGTGGAGGGTTGTCGACCTCATGTTGGACTTGTCGTGGAGGATTTTCATTGTCTTCATGCTCTTGACGAACTTCATGTTCTTGGCGAGCTTGTGGAGGAGCTTGTCGAGCTTGACGTTGCACGCGAGCTTGATGTCGTCGTTCATGAATTTCGTCGCGAAGTGCTTTCCTCTTGTTCACGAGCTTGTCGGCCTCGGTTGGCTACGGCTCAACTTGAATCTTGGAGGGTTTTTGTGCCTCAAGTGCTTGAGCTTCATGGAGTTGTAGTTCTTGGCGTTGTGCCTCGGCATCTTGTGCAACTTGGTGTAGACGTGCTCGCTCTTCCTCTTCATGTTGGCATTGTCATTGTCGTTCTCGTGCTAGCGCAAAAACCTCTTGGGTTTGACATCATCGATGCTCTTGAGAGTCGGTGTCGCGTAGAGGATTGAGGTTTGCTTGACAATCATTGCGCGCAGCACGGTGTAGATTGTTTGATGTCGGTGTACTTGAGCCGGAGAGGGTGAAGTCGGAGTGTCGACTTGAATGGCTCCTTCTTTAAGAGGACAAAGTGGAAGAAGAGCGGTTGAGCAACAAAGCGCGAATGTCGTCCATCCTTGCGTCATTCTCTTGCTTGTGATCGTCGAGCTTGTGGTCTAAGTACTCCCTTGTACGTTGCTCAGAGAGTCGCAAGTCGGCGGTGAGGTTGTCGATGCGTTCACTCATTGCTTGTTGCTCTTGATGCAAAGCACGTTGTGTACCAAAGAGGTGGCTCTTGGTGACGTAGGAGTTCGTGTTGTCGTAGTGCTCAATGAAGAGTGGGTTTGTAGACGTACTTGGCCTATCCATCATTCCAAGACAAATGTGAGTGGTAGAAAGAGAAGAACGAATACCAAATGTACCTTGACCGAAGTTGAAAGTGGATCAATGATCACTCCAATGTAGGACAAGGAAATAGCACAATTGGTACTAGCTCTTGTCAGTTGCTCACACCTACACAAATAAAAGCTTATGGTGGAGCTTGGTTAGGATTGTGTCACAAAATTTGATGCAATTGTAAGTGAGCTTCAATAATGTTGGAAAAGATTCGCAAGATGCAATGTAACAAGTAGACCAAGCATATAAGGTACACGGAAACACACACACAAAAAGATAAGTGGGGTCGTGCAACCAAGGGTGAGCCAAAATATGGAATCCAAAAAAATGCTCTTGTTGCACAACACTAGATAGACGCTAGCACGGTTGCACAATAGGCGGATACAAAGACTTGTGCACAACCTACTAAGCAAAAATGCAACGACTTCTATCCCAAGTATGTTCTATGCAAGGTGTTTCTATGATATGATCCAAGACGATCGAGTATGACAATCTTAATGTTGTATGATGCGATGGTTCTTGCTTAAAAGATCTTTGCTTATCTTTCCTTTTTGCTTCAAAGCTTGTTTGGCTCTATGTTGTTTGAGCTCTTTTCTCATGCAATGCTTGACGAACCAAGATAGCAATTGTGTATGTGATGACAACTTTGTGATACAAGAGATGATACCAATATATGCAACAATGATGTATGTATGCTATGGGAAGTGTGATCACTAATGTGCACAAGTCTCATTGCCGGCAATACTCAATGGCTAGTCTCGATGGGTAAGCAATGCAAAGGAGTAAGGCTAAGATGGCTATCAATGTAATGGCAAGAATGATGTATCACAATATCAAGACGAGGTTACCGTTCTTTGGTTCCTTGTCCGTAAGCAAGAACGGATGACGGTGATCGAACGAGTGTGACGAATACCAAGATGTAGTCGAGGTGGTCGTTGTTGATGACACGTCCGTGGCGAAGATGAGCGGCGGTGATGTTGATGTCGAACCGTACCTAGATAGCCGAAACACAAAAGGATACGGAACCGCAACTCAAATTCTCAAACCTCGAAGTGCCAACACGTGTCGGAGTGCGAAACGGGCAAGCAATGGTGGTGGTATGCGGAAGTGGAGATGGTGTATAGGTGGTAGGAGTGTGTATGCAGAAATGTGGGGCGGTGGTGGTGACTAAACTAAAGAAATTCAGTTTCATCAGTGTGGGTCGGACGTCCGGGTTGGGCCGGTCATCCGGTCGTCGGACGTCTGGTAGGGGTCGGACGTCCGGTGCCTGGGCGAAATTCGGGCATGGGATGAACATCTAAGGTTCATGGTGGAGATGTGGAAATTCGTCGAATCCGGATGATTTTGTGGATGGAAAGGGTGGAGACAATGGGGAAAAGCTAGATCCACTGAAAACAAAGCAAATCCACGGATCAAATCCAACAAAATTTCAACACACCAACAAATCACAAAAAAAATTGGGGCTATTTTTGTGGGAAATTTTCGAATTTGGGACAAGAACAACAAAAACTAGGCTAGCAACACAACGGGGAGGCTCCGAAATCATGATCAACATGGCTCTTGATACCAAGATGATGTAGGGCGGAACCCTAATCGGCCGATCTTTCACGAAAGGAGCGGATCCCGCGATGAACACGAAGAACACGAGGAGGGAAACGAGGGAATTCACAAGGGGAAACACAAGAGGAAACACTAAACCAACACGAATAAGTCACCCATGTGCTAGATCCTCGAGTACATAAGAGAAGATACACGATCCACGGACAACTAAGGATGATACAAGGGTAGCCGGTCTTCTCCATGAGGAGGTCTTGAGTTCTTCCCTAAAAGGGGTCTTGAATCCTCTTGGGGGATCTTCTCCAGTGGAGGCCCGAATCTCCAGGAGAAGGTAACCAAGTGGGTGAGCAAAGCTCTCACACAAAATATGAGCTAATCCTTTGCTAACCCTAGAAAGGAGGAGGGAGTGGTCTATATATAGTCTTAGTGTAAAAAGGGGCGAAAAGGGGGTACATGGGCTGCGGCCCAACACATGGCAGCGCAGGCGCCGGACGTCCGGGAGTCACCAGGCGTCCGGAGGCTCGCGAGGGTACGGACGTCCGGTGCCTATCAGACGTCCATAATTTTGGCTCGGGTGTGCTTCGGTCGGACGTCCGGTCGGGGTCGGGCGTCCGGGCGTCGGTCGTCCGTTGGACTCCGGAAATCCGTAGATTTGGCTCGGCTGCGGTGGCGTCGGTCGTCCAGAGGGAGCTGGACGTCCGGAGCCTGGGGATCGTCGGACGTCCGGTCCTGGCCGGTCGTCCGGAGCCTGTAGCTTCTTCTTCATCACTTCTTCTTCTCCGTCTTCAGGTCCATCTTCCTCTTCTTCTTCTCCTTGCTCCTTAGCTTCTCCATGGTACCTGAGTATGCACAATGTGTCTGTATGAGGTAGTAGCCATGTCTCATGTGCATCAAAGTGGAAACGCGAGAGGAGTGATGTCACCTCGGTTTTGAGAGCTCTTGCACGTGCTCGTGTCATGGGTTTGCTAGGCACTTGGTGAGGTGATGGCAGGCCCATGGGGATGACCTTGGAATGCTCCGCATCAGGTTCGAGGATTTTTCGGAGTACCGGGAGGTTACCGGAACCCCCCGGGAAAGTTAATGGGCCTCATGGGCCATAGTGGAGAGGAGGAGGTAGGCCAGAGGAGGTGGCGTGCCCCCCCTAGCAGTCCGAATTGGACAAGGGGTGGGGGGCGCGGCCCCCCTTTCCTTCTCCCTCTCCACCTCTTTCCCCTTTCCCCCTCTTCGTTGGAAGGATGGGGGGAGCCGACTTGGACTAGGAGTCCTAGTGGGACTCACCTCACTTGGCATGCCCCTAGGGCCGGCCGGCCTCCCCTCTCCTCCTTTATATATGGGGGCGGGGGGCACCCAAAAGGAACATCAATTGTTCTCTTAGCCGTGTGCGGTGCCCCCCTCCATAGTTTACTCCTCCGGTCATAGCGTCGTAGTGCTTAGGCGAAGCCCAGTGCGTATCAAATCACCATCACCGTCGCCACGCCGTCATGCTTACCGAAATATCCCTTGACCATATGATGGATCAAGAGTTCGAGGGACATCATCGAGCTGAACGTGTTCTGAACACGGAGATGTCGTACATTCTGTACTAATTTTGGTTGGATCGCGAAGACGTTCGACTACATTAACCGCGTTAACCTAACGCTTCCGCTTTTGGTATACGAGGGTACGTGGTCACACTCTCCCCCTCTCGTTGCTATGCATATCCTAGATAGATCTTGCGTGATCGTCGGAATTTTTTTGAAATTGCATGCTACGTTCCCCAACACCTTTGTCATCGGTATGTTACTTGCCCGAGATTCGATCGTCGGTATCTTAATACCTAGTTCAATCTCGTTACTGGAAATCCTCTTTACTAGTTCCTTAATACATCATCCCGCAACTAACTCACCAGTCACATTGCTTGCAAGGCTTATTATGATGTGCATTACCGAGAGGGCCCCAGAGATACCTCTCCGATACTCAGAGTGACAAATCCTAATCTCGATCTATGCCAACCCAACAAACACCTTCGAAGATACCTGTAGAGCATCTTTATAATCACCCAGTTACGTTGTGAAGTTTGATAGCACACAAGGTATTCCTCGATATCCGGGAGTTACATAATCTCATAGTCGAAGGAATATGTATATGACATGAAGAAAGCTATAGCAATAAAACTGAACGATCAACATGCTAAGCTAATGGATGGGTCTTGTCCATCACATCATTCTCCTAATGATGTGACCCCGTTTATCAAATGACAACACATGTCTATGGTTAGGAAACTTAACCATCTTTGATTAACGAGCTAGTCTAGTAGAGGCTTACTAGGGACACAGTGTTTTGTCTATGTATCCACACATGTATCAAGTTTCCGGTCAATACTATTCTAGAATGAATATTACACATTTATCACGATATAAGGAAATATAAATAACAACTTTATTATTGCCTCTAGGGCATATTTCCTTCAAAAGGTGGGATTCAAGAGGTCAAAACTTTAACTAGTGATGTGCCCACTCTTTTGGATTACAAAGATTTTAATTATGATAGTTGCTCTTTGATTGATTGTATTTCTTTGTTGCAATCCATGATGAATTCACCCCATGCTTATGAATAAAATAAATCCTTTACTAAACATATTGTTGATGCTTTGATGAGATCTTTGGAAGAAAAGTTGGAATTAGAAGTTTCATTTCCTAGAAATTACATGATGAATGGGAACCTACTATGAAAGTCAAGATTAAAAATTATGAGTGTTTTGCTTTATGTGACTTGGGTGCTAGTGTTTCTATAATTCCGAAATCTTTATGTGATGTGCTAGTGTTCTCGATTTTTGATTGCAATCCGTCTTGTCCAATTATTCTTGGTAGACCATTTTTACGCACTATCGGTGCCGTGATTGATATGAAAGAAGGCAATATTAAGTTCCAATTTCCATTAAGGAAGGGTATGGAACACTTTCCTAGAACAAGAATTAGGCCACCATATGAATCAATCATGAGGGCATCTTATGGATCTAAGACCAAAGATGACAAAACTTAGATCCTTGCTTTATGCCTAGCTAGGGGCGTGAAACAATAGCGCTTGTTGGGAGCCAACCCAATGAATAAATTTTATTTTTCATTTTTGCTTCCTGTTCTTGAGTGTTAGCAAAATTATGCTGCTGTTATGTTTGTGTTTTTTGTGTTTTAGTTAGTGTTTGTGCCAAGTAAAGCCTTTAGGATCTTCTTGGGTGATAGTTGTTTGATCTAGCTGAAAAATAGAAACTTTTGCACTCACGAAAATAATTTTAATTTTTAACCAGAGCGTGATAAAATACCAACTCTTTCTTAAGAAGATTTATATGCAAATTTCTTAGGTCTTCCTAAATTTTCAGAGTTTTTGGACTTAGAGAAGTATTCGAAATACCCATATTGCGACAGACTGTTCTATTTTTGACAAATTCTGTTTTATTTGTGTTGTGTGCTTGTTTTGATGATTCTATGGTTTTCTTTGAAGAGTTTGTGCAATAGAAAAGTTGGCATACAGTAGATATAATGCAAGAATAAAATATGAATTGGTTTGAAACATCAATTATTAGTGATTTGTTTTCTTATACTAACGGATCTCATGATGGTTTTGCTGAGTTTTGTTTGATTGATGTTTTCATGTTTTGGGTTATCTTACGATGGATGGAGGAATAAGGAGTAAGAAGAGCCTAAGCTTGGGGATGCCCATGGCATCCCAAGCTACTATCCAAATAGAAGCAAGCAACTAAGCTTGGGGATGCCCCGAGTGGCATCCCCCCTTTCTTCTAACGACCATCGGTATTTTACTCGAAACTATATTTTTATTCGTCACATACTATGAGTTTTGCTTGGAGTGTCTTGTATGATATGAGTCTTTGCTTGTTTTGTTTTGTGTTTTTAGTCTTGACCCCTTGCTGGACACACTTGTTTGAGAGAGTCAAAATTATGCCATGACTTGTTAGAATTGCTCTCTATGCTTCACTTAAATCTTTATGAGCTATGGATTTGTTCTAATGCTTCACTTATATCTTTTTGAGCACGGTGTTCTTTAGTATTTTTGAAGAAATGCTCTTTTGCTTCACTTATATTTATTTGAGAGTTAGTAATTTTTCTAAGAAATTCTCTCTTGCTTCACTTTAATTAATTTGAGAGAAAGAAATATTATGTTCATGATCTTCACTTATATTTATTTTGTGCTTATCAATAGCAACACAAGAAAATTAGTCCCAAAGTGATAGATATCCAAGAAGGATATAATAAAAACTTTCATGAAGATCATTGGACAAAATAAACTTCATTCTTTGAAATAGTTTTGAGATATGATGATGTGATATGTGAGTCATGTTGATGAGTAATTGTGCTTTACTAAGAATATTGGTGTTAAGGTTTGTGATTCCCTATGCAAGCACGAAAGTCAATAGTCACGCAATGAAGTTACATCCTACTTGTGGTGCATTATTCGGTGTTAATTATGCTTAATGCTCACATATGAGATTGTTCATTTCTTGGTTGGTCGCTTCTCAATCTTTTGCTAGCCATCATTTTGCACTAAGTATGATCACTATTTGTGCATCCAAAAACCCTTTAAACTAGTTTTGCCACATGAGTCCACTATATCTACCTATATGTGGTATTCTTTTGCCGTTCTAAGAAAATTTGTATGTGCTATCTCTAATATTCAAAATAAATTTCTCTTTTGTGTGCTCATACTGCTCGCGAGGCGGTGAGGGGTGGCTAATATTTTCCATGCTAGATACGTTATTCTCATGATGAGTGTTTATTCACTTGTCATTACACGAGAATAAGGCAAAGGTATTAGGGATGCCCAGTCCCGAAATGAAAAATGAATTTACTTTATGTTGTCAAATAATAAATTCCTTGAAAAGTGTTGGTATGGAAGGAACCCGTGGATACGTTTAGCCATGGAATGTGAAAGTATGGTGGAAAAAGGAATATACTTTATTTTCTGTTTGGGAACCGCCTATGATATATCTAGCAGAAAGTGTTGGGAACTCTAAGTTGTTTTCGTTGGTGGGAAAGGTATGCCTCTCAAAATGTTTTTATCTCTCAATTTTTGCTTTGAGCTCTAACACCTCTACAAATGTTTTCATTGGATTGCTTTCTTGCCACCTTGAAGCCTCCCCTCCTTGTAACTTAGAATAGCTTATTTTTTGTTTTCATTATTTATTCCACTTCACGTGGATCTGTACATATACCTTTGTTTGTTCTTTTAATAAAATGCTGTGGGGCCAAGCCCTACAGTTTTCATGGTAAAAAAATCCCTACTTCCCTCTACGAAGGGCCTTTCTTTTACTTTATGCAATTTTTATTTTTAATTTGAGTCTCCATCTTCTCTTAAAAAGCACCAACTAGGGGCACTATGATCGTACTTGAGCATGGGTGTAGTTAATATGCGAGTGTGTTTCATGAATGTATCATTGATCGAGCATGATGGGCCAGGGATAACTTATTTTAGCGTTGATATTTTGGAAGACATGGTTGCTTGTTGGTATGCTTGAGTATTTAAGTCTCATGTCAAAACTAGACTATTGCTTTGAATAATATAAAAGTCCAAATGTCCATGCTATAAAGAAAAGAATATGAGATGACATGTTAGGCAACATTCCACATCAAAAATTATGTTTTTATCATTTACCTACTCGAGGAAGAGCAGGAATTAAGCTTGGGGATGCTGATACGTCTCCAATGTATCTATAATTTTTGATTGTTCCATGTTGTTATATTATCATTCTTGGATGTTTTATAATACTTTTATATCATTTTTGGTACTAACCTATTGACATAGTGCCAAGTGCCAGTTGCTATTTTTTGTAGGTTGTTTACATCCCAGGTAATCAATATCAAATGGAGTCCAAACACAGCAAAACTTTTTGTGGATTTTTTTTGGACCAGAAGACATCCATTGGGCTGGAGAAGCGCCTTAGGGTGCTCCAAGGGGAGCACAACCCACCAGGGCACGCCTAGGCCTCCAGGCGTGCCTTGGTGGGTTGTGCCCACCTCAGGTGCCCCCTGGACCGCCTCTTTACTCTATAAATACCCCAATATTCCAGAAACCCTAGGGGAGTTGATGAAAATCAATTCCAGCCACCGCAGAGTCTAGAACCACTAGATCCAATCTATACACCATCACGGAGGGGTTCATCATGTCCATTGATGCCTCTCCGATGATGTGTGAGTAGTCTTTTGTATATCTTTGGGTCCGTAGTTAGTAGCTAGATGGCTTCCCCTCTCTTGTTTGATTCTCAATACAATGGTCTCTTAGAGATTCATATGATGTAATTCTTTTGCGGTGTGTTTCTTGGGATCCGATGAACTTTGAGTTTATGATCAGATCTATCTCTTTTTAACCATGAAAGTTATTTGAGTCTTCTTTGATCTCTTATATGCATGATTGATTATAGCCTTGTATTTATTATCTGATATTAGGGTTTTGTTTGGCCAACTTGGTCTATTTGTCTTGCAATGGGAAGATGTGCTTTGTGATGGGTTCGATCTTACCGTGCTTAATCCCAGTGACAGAAGGGGAACCGACACGTATGTATCGTTTCTATTAAGGATAACAAGATGGGGTCAATTTATACATAAATAGTGTCGGCGTTCTGGGAACGGGGGTCCCCAGACTTGCCTGCCTGCGGCCTGCGGCGTGGCTCAGGTGGGGGCCCAGCGCGGCCCATCTTCATTAGCCCAAGCTCAAGACTCTCGCGAGGGGCTAAGCCTCGCGGGGCGGACGACAGGCAGCTTCCTCAAGAGCGGCCTCATCAGGTAGGCTCACGAGCAGGCGGAGAGATCAATGCAAGGTTACCTCGCGAGGATCCCATGATGTAAGCCATGACGATCAAGGCCAGGCAGGCGCCGGCTGCGCAGGGTCCTTGTTTCCCCTTTGGCGCAAAGGGGGCAAGCACATGCCAAGGTATCAGGCAAAGGTTACCATTCCAGTGCAACAAGACCAAGACCAGCCGGACGGCCGGATGGAGGTCACCGTGGAGCCCAAGACGGCGTCATCACCAATGCTTTTGGCAGCCGAAGACCACCTTTGGTCAGGATAACTTGTACTAGATGTTCCCCTTAGAGCTAGCCTCCACAGAGGAGGCGGGTAGAAAAAGAGAGAAAAAGAAAAGAGAAGAGAAAAAGAAGAGAAAAGGAGAGGGGAGAAGAGAGGAGAGAGGAGAAGAGAAAGGGAAGAGAAGGGAAGAAACCCAGTAGAGACTAAGTAGAACACACCGCATCAGCTCAAGAACACCCCTCGCGAGGCTGTTCTTCCCTTGTACTGTCAATCATCAGCCCCAGAGGCAATCCACCTCACCACACACTTGAGTAGGGTATTACACCACAACGGTGACCCGAACCAGTATAAACCTCGTGTCTCTTGTGTTGTTCATCATTTTCATCTTAGTTCGCACAAGAGGATCGGACGTAGATCTGTAGGGGAGAGATCTCCGTGCACACCCCAGTGTTCGAACCTCAAGGGTCTGCTGGACCCCAAAATCCGACATTTGGCGCGCCAGGTAGGGGTGCATCGGAATCTTTCTTCCGTTGTTCGCGTGTCCATGGCTGACGCTCGTCGGGCTCCCGCCGAGCGCCAGGCTGCTCACGCCTCTCGCGTCGCCCAGACGGCGCCCGTCGGCAGCCCCCCTCATCGTTCCCCGTCGCCCGCCACCAACGCCGCCACCGGCCCGGGGGGGAACGAATAGCAGGCCTCGTCCCAGCATCCTTCGATGCGGCAGGATGGCCGCACCGCCACCCCGTCGCTGGATCCAGCTGGCTCGCCGTCCCATACCCGCCGCGCACCCATGGATGCGCACGCCTCACTACTCTTGGCACGGGAGCTCTTGCACTATCGCCCCGTCGACGACCTCTATGAGGACTGGCTCACCCGCATCACTGAGCTTGTCAGTGCCGCAGGGGGCTCCCCCTTGCGGTCTCTCTTGCTGCCTCGCCCTCCGTCCCATGCAGGGGGCGATGTAACATCCCAAATTTTCAATTTGGAATGTTATACACTAGATCATCATTGCATATCATATTTTATTGCATTCTAGTTGATCCTAGAAATTCTATGCAACTCAAGGACCCATGGAGGGAGTTGGGGATTTCGTTATTTTCATATTTGAGTTTTCTTAAATTTTGAAAATAGGATCATTTGATTTTATTTATTTTATATTCAATTATTTCTATTACAAAAATATGAGAGAGGGAATAAAATGACTTTCCCAAAATAAAGAAATATTGAGGATTTAATAAAAAATCAAATAAGATTTTATTTTGGTTTTATTTTCTATTTTATTTGTATTAGGGAAAAATGCGCGTTTTTCAAAATTGCATTTAGGCCCCAAATAATTGTTCATCCTGTGCGGCTTGATTTTAGAAGCCGGGGAAGATTTATTTCGGGATTTTTGGAGTCTGTTTAGTATTCCTTTTGTTTTTTTTCTGAGCGTAATTATTTTAAAAAAAGTCGAACCGCCTTACCGGGCCATGTTCGACCTGGACTCCCGGCCCGGTCGGCTTTATAAGCCGGGGGAGCCCAGCCCGAGCCGCCCCAAACCCTAGCGCCGCCCCGCCCCTGACGCCGCCGCAGCCGCCGCCTCGCCTCGCGCGCCGAGCCGCCGAGCCGCGGCCCCGCCGCCGCACCACCGCCGAGCCGCTGCGCCGCTCCACGCCGCCGCGGAGCCACCGCCTTGCTGGAGGTTGACCCCGCCCCGCCGGCGGTTTTCCTCGAGAAAACCGTTCGGTTTTCCTTCTGGTTTTTTTCGGTTTTTTTAGATTCGTTTTTTTACATAGATCGGTTTTTTCGGTTTAGTTATTTAGCGAGCGTTCGCTCGTTCGTTCGTTTTAATGAACGCGTTCATCGTTTAGATCCAGATAAAGAACGTTCATTCGTTAATCTGTTCGTCGTTTTTTCTTTTTCTCGGATTAAATCCGCGATTTTTCTGATCGTGATTCCTGATCCAATTTTCGTTTTAGTCTAACTTTTCGCTCATTTATCGGAATTAGGTGATTCAAGCGCCTGGAGTTACGTCTCGAAACCCTCTTTCCGTTTAACGAACTCAAACAAGTTTTTGCCACTGTAAAAATTGCCCTAGATCCAGAAATAGTAATCGAAGCATGTTTCTTTTGTCGTTTTTCTTTCGTTGATTCGTTCGATTTGATTTCTTTTGCCAACCGAAGTTCTTAAGTTGAACTTTCTGGTTAGATCTCTTATTTGATTTTTACATGTGCATTACTTGAGTACTTATTGTATGCTTGTTTGTTTGCGATAGAGTACCCGGAGTGCGCCGCTTGCTACTTCGAATCACTAGGTTTTGCGGATCATCAGCAAGGCAAGTAACACTTTGATCATATCTCCTACTACCCAGTTTTATTGCATTAGATCAATCCTCACACATTGCATTGTTTAGGATCTAATTAAATTGATGGTGGGAAGTAGTTGAGGTATTACCTATTACCTGTTTATTTTCAAACCTTTGGGAGTTACTTCTAGTTTTGCTTATTATGCCATGCTATGCTAGTAGACGTGGATTGGGTGAGTGTATCCATGACAGATGTGAGATTGTTAATTAATGGTTTATCTAAGATGGCAACCTAAACACACATCTGGGTGGATTGAGGCACCTGGGTATTCCAGCGATTGCCTGTTTTCTTTTGGACCGCCACCGAGGCCCAAAGGGATCATGAGATTATTCATGCTAGAAACTTCCGTGTGCAGCCACAAGCTACTCTGGGCTCTAGCATAGTTGATTAAGTTGTGTGAACTCTTACAGTGGTAGACTAGCAGATGTAGGGAAAAGTAGGTGTAACGGTCTACCCGATCGTAAGGTGCTAGCGCTTCTGAAAGACTATGTCTCGGTCATCCGTTTCTCAAACACCATGTAGTGCGAGGAACCAAACGGAGGCGATCGAGTCTTGTGGGGAAAAGTGTGCAAACCTATGTAGAGTGTATAAACTAATCATGGTTAGCCGTGTCCCCGGTTATGGACATCTTGAGTATCTAGTACCTGGATTATCATGTGAATCTCATCATGTTACTCAAAAATTAATTTTGTTGGGTTATGTTTAATGATTATGCTTAATTGGGATTGAGAATGCTGTCAACCATTCTCAATGTTTAACAACTACCATGATAGTTAAATAAAATTTATTCCTTTGCAGTAGGGAAAATTGGCTTTACGCAAAACTGTAACCATAGAGCTTTTCACCAGCCAAATATGCATATAGAATAGATTATTTCATTCCATTACTCTCTATGTGTTACTTTGCCAGCATATTCCATGTGCTGACCCGTTTTGGGCTGCAACATTAATGTTGCAGACTTTTCAGACGATGATTAAGGTGCTTTTAGGTCGTGGTTCTATACTCAGTGATGTCGTTGGAGTTGATGGACTCACTTATCTTCCAAGCTTTCCGCTATTATCGTTATTAGACGGCCTTAAGCCATATTTATTGTAATAAGTTCTCTTTTGAGACACTCGATGTAATAAGTGTGTGATTGCTACTCTATTATAAATCCTTCAAGTAATGTGTGGTGTCAGCATTACTGATCCAGGGATGACACCTGAACATAGAGATTGGACCATTTGAGGTCTGGTCGCTACAAGATGGTATTAGAGCACACGCTGACTGTAGGACACGACCACTAAGCTAAAGACCTAGATCACTACTCACTCTCTTCTCTTTCTGACTCCTCATCTTTTCTACTCTTTTAGGATGGCGGATGCAAGCAACAAGTTCACGTAACCGGATGAAGATACACCCTTTGGACGCCACTTGAAGGAAGTCACTAGATACCTGAACATAGGAGTACCAAGCTTCACCGGAACCTACAACGCCACTTTACCTGAAGAGGAGCGCTGGATGATTCAAGTTCAAGTTCCAGGAAGGATGTTCATTCCAGTCACTGTGCCCATAGAGTTTTCATTTGATGCCCAACTTGGAATCTAGGAAAGAGCATGGCAGCTCACATCGCCATGGGACGCATTGGGCGCCGAGATGAGCACTGGGAGATGATCAGTACCAGGAAGGATAGATCAATCGCAGCTTTTATCCAGGAGTTAAACCAACACATTCGACTTCAGGAGAACCAGATGTGCGTTAACATGATAGATCTGAAGAAGGCAAAGACAAGAATCAATGAACTGGAGGAGGAACTCAAGGCTACACATGAAGATTATGAAGAGGAAATCGAAGTATTAGTGGAAAGGAATGACGATCTGATCAAGAAGATTGGAATATTCATGGGAGGCCCTACACCAGTGGAAGAAGACGAAGAACCCAAGGAGATTCGCCCGGAAGACTACAACATCATCGACGACACCTACTCGGATCCAGACGGTAGCGATGATGACTATGTTGATGAAGCTGGAGCAGATATCATGGAGTCTGCAACCGAAGAATACTTCTAGTAGACCACCCCAACAGTAGTAGTAGTCCACCATGTAAATATAGTAGTCCGAGCACTTTTGCGATAGTTAGATCGATTGTATGCCTTTGTTTGATTGATTGAATGAAGTGAATTGTTTGCTTTTGCCTCATGTGCATATGGGTAGTGTTTTCTCCTTAGACCCCTCTCTATTCTTAAATCTCATCTTTTCTAAACCCTCAGATGCCTCCGAGACGTGACCCCGGATTTACCTTCCCACCGGAGCTCACCCAGTTGATCCAGCAGCAGAACACATTGATGCAGTTGCTAGTCCAGAATCAGAATCAGGGAAACAACAACAACAACCCACCACCACCACCACCTGTTGATCACTTAGCCCGTTTTCTTAGGTTGAATCCGCCGGTGTTTTCCAGTAGCACCGAACCAATAGTAGCAGATGATTGGCTCCGCAGGACAGCAAGGGAGTTGACTACGGCGGCATGCATGGATGCGGAAAAGGTGAAGTTTTCCGCACATCAGCTTGAAGGACCCGCAGCATCATGGTGGGAGAATTTCACAGCCACTTTCCCCGTCGACACTGTCACATGGGACCAGTTTTAGCAGGCTTTTCGTACTGCCCATGTTTCAGCAGGAGCTATGGCCATGAAGAAGCGAGAGTTTTGCAACTTGCGCCAAGGAGGAAGGACAGTTGGCCAGTACGTGGAGGACTTTAGTAAATTAGCACGTTATGCCCCAGATGACGTTGCTACGGATGCAGCTAAGCAGGAGAAATTTCTGGAAGGACTAAATGATGAGTTGAGCATGCAGTTGATGGTAGCAACCTTCAACAATTACCAGGAGTTGGTAGATCATGCTCTCATGATTGAAGGGAGCGGCAGCAGATTGAGAATCGCAAGTGGAAGTATGGACAAGGGAAGTACAATTCAGGAGCTCAGCAGAAGCCACATTTTACCCTAGACCGGGAGGACATTTTCAGCATACCCATGGAGGAGGTAGCTCGCATAATCACAATGGCACCAAGAATGGTAATGGGAATGGAGGAAGCAACGGCCAGAACCGCACCAACCCATCGATCCCAGCCAAGAGAGACCTGAGCCAAGTCACTTGTTTTAAGTGCTAGAAGACCGGACATTATACCAATGAATGTCCTGAATCACAGAATGGTAATGGCAATGGAAGCTCTGGGAAGAAGCAGAACCCTTTCAACAGGGGACAGGTGAACCACGTTAACGTGGAGGAGGTTGAAGAGCAGCTGGATGCAGTAATCGGTAAGTTTTTGGTTAAGTCATTTACTGCACTTGTTCTTTTTGATACTGGTGCATCGCATTCATACATATCAAGGGGATTTGTGGATAAGTATAACCTGCCCACCAAAGTTCTTAGAACACCTATGTTAGTAAGCTCACCAGGAGAGGAGTACATGGCTAGCAAGGGATGTTTTCAAGTGCCATTGAGTATAGGTAGGCATGTGTTTCCCACGGATTTGATCATTTTGTAATCACAAGGTTTGGATGTAATTCTGGGTATGGATTGGCTGTCGATGTATGGAGGAAACATCGATTGCGCCAGTAAGTCGATCTTGCTTACCACCCCAGAAGGAAGAAGGATCAAGTATGTATCCCGGCATGTGCCGAAAAGGACTCAAGTAAATTGTTTAACAGGAGTTGTGCAGGAGGAAGTACCAGTAGTGAAGGATTTCCCTGATGTATTTCCAGAAGAGTTGCCAGGCATGCCACCAGATAGAGATATTGAGTTTTTGATTGAGCTTTTGCCAGGCACAGGGCCAATATCAAAGAGACCATATAGGATGCCCGCAAAAAATTTGGTGGAGATTAGGAAGCAGATTAAGGAGTTACTGGATAAAGGATATATTCGCCCAAGTTCTTCACCTTGGGGATCGCCAGTACTTCTAGTGGAGAAGAAGGATGGATCGTTAAGGATGGTTGTTGATTATCAAGGATTGAATGAAGTAACCATCAAGAACAAATACCCATTAACGATGATCAATGATCTGTTTGATCGATTGCAAGGGGCTAAGGTATTTTCCAAGATCGATCTGCGGTCAGGATACCACCAGCTGAAGATTCGAGAACAGGATATACCTAAGACGGCTTTTACCACCAGGTATGGGTTGTACGAATATACCGTTATGTCATTTGGTCTCACTAACGCACCTGCATATTTTATGAACATGATGAACAAAGTGTTTATGGAGTTTTTGGATAAGTTCGTCGTAGTGTTCATTGATGATATCCTGGTTTACTCGAAGAATGAAGAGGAGCATAAGGAGCATTTGCGTTTGGTACTTGGAAAGCTCAGAGAACATCAATTATATGCCAAATTTAGCAAATGTGAGTTTTGGTTGAAAGAAGTTGGATTTCTCGGACACGTTATATCCGGAGAAGGTATAGCAGTAGATCCCACTAAAGTTGATACTGTGACCAATTTGGAAGCCCCAACAACAGTTGGAGAGATCCGGAGTTTTCTTGGACTCGCAGGATACTACCGGAGGTTTATTGAGAATTTCTCAAAGATTGCGAAGCCTATGATGGAGTTGTTGAAAAAGGATACCAAGTTCATATGGACTGAGGAATGTGAGGCTGGTTTCCAGGAGTTAAAGAAATGTTTGGTTACATCACCAGTACTGATTTTGCCAGATCAGACCAAGGATTATGAGGTGTATTGTGACGCTTCACGTCGAGGACTTGGAGCAGTGCTTATGCAGGAAGGAAGAGTGGTTTCCTATGCCTCACGACAGCTTAAGCCCCATGAGTTGAATTATGCTACGCATGATTTGGAGTTAGCAGCCGTAGTGCATGCATTGAAGACTTGGAGACATTTTCTCATTGGAAACCATTGTGAAGTATACACGGATCACAAGAGCTTGAAGTATATTTTCACGCAGAAGGAGTTGAATCTCAGGCAAAGGAGATGGTTGGAACTCATCAAGGATTATGATATGAGATTGCATTATCACCCCGGAAAGGCTAACGTAGTAGCTAACGCGTTGAGCCGTAAGAGCCATGTCAACACCCTAATGACGGGAGATTTACCAAGGGAGTTGGCCGAAAATCTTCGTGACCTATGTTTGGAGATAGTCCCGAGAGGCTATGTAGCAGCATTGGAGATTCAGTCTACTTTGATGGATAAGATCAGAGAAGCCCAAAAGACTGACAAGGAGATTGCCTCTATTAAGGAGAAAATGAGCAAAGGAAAAGCTAAGGGATTTCGTGAGGATGAGCACGATACCTTATGGTTTGAAGACCGTGTCTATGTACCAAATGATTCGGAGATCAGGAAGTTAATTTACAAGAGGCCCATGACTCACCGTATTCGATTCACCCAGGAAATACCAAGATGTATTTGGATTTGAAGGATATTTTCTGGTGGACCGGAATGAAGAAGGATATTGCGGAGTATGTAGCAGTTTGTGATGTATGTCAGAGAGTAAAGGCAGAGCATCAGAAGCCAGCCGGATTGCTACAGCCATTGCCGATACCCGAATGGAAGTGGGATAAGCTAGGCATGGATTTTATTACAGGATTGCCCAGAACACGTTCAGGCTATGACTCGATATGGGTTGTAGTCGATCGTTTGACAAAGGTAGCTCATTTCATTCCAGTGAAGACTACCTATACCAGTGCAAAGTTGGCAAAGATATACATGACCAGAATCGTTTGTCTGCATGGAGTTCCAAGGAGCATAGTATCAGATAGAGGAACCCAATTTACCTCAAAGTTCTGGAATCAGTTGCATGAAACTTTGGGTACCAGACTGGAATTTAGCACAGCTTTCCACCCGCAGACAGATGGACAGACCGAGAGAGTCAATCAGATTTTGGAGGATATGCTAAGAGCTTGTGCGCTAGATTACGGATCTAGTTGGGACGAGAATTTGCCATATGCAGAGTTCTCTTACAACAATAGTTATCAATCCAGTTTGAAGATGGCCCCTTTCGAAGCCTTGTATGGAAGGAGGTGCAGGACCCCATTGTCTTGGGATGAAGTTGGAGACCGCCAGTTGTTTGGACCAGATATGATAAAGGAGTCTGAACAAAAAGTGAAATTGATTTGCGATAGGCTCAAGGTAGCTCAATCTAGGCAGAAGAGTTATGCAGATTCTAAATGCAAGGAGACAGTTTACGAAGTCGGAGACCGAGTTTATCTTCAAGTATCACCACTTCGAGGAGTTAAGCGCTTTGGAGTTAAGGGAAAGTTAGCGCCATGTTTTATAGGCCCATACTAAGTTTTGGAGCGTATGGGAGAAGTAGCCTATAAGTTGGTATTGCCCGAAGGATTGTCAGGAGTACACGACGTGTTCCACGTATCCCAGTTGAAGAAGTGCCATGCAGAGATGGCTGATATACCGCTAAGAGATACAGTACCACTAGAAGCAATTCAGTTGGACAGTGATTTGACCTATGAGGAGAAACTAGTCAAGATTTTAGGGTAATGCCAGTCGAGTCACCCGCAGCAAGGTTATCAAGTTTTGCAAGGTTCAGTGGAGCCACCACACGGAGGATGAAGCCACCTAGGAACGAGAGGAGGAATTGTTTAAGGACCACCCTCACCTATTTTCTAGCCAACCCAAATCTCGAGGGCGAGATTCATCTTAAGGGGGTTAGGTTTGTAACATCCCAAATTTTCAATTTGGAATGTTATACACTAGATCATCATTGCATATCATATTTTATTGCATTCTGGTCGATCCTAGAAATTCTACGCAATTCAAGGGCCCTTGGAGAGAGTTGGAGATTTCGTTATTTTCATATTTGAGTTTTCTCAAATTTTGAAAATAGGATCATTTGATTTTATTTATTTTATCTTCAATTATTTCTATTACAAAAATATGAGAGAGGGCATAAAATGACTTTCCCAAAATAAAGAAATATTGAGGATTTAATAAAAAATAAAATAAGATTTTATTTTGGTTTTATTTGCTATTTTATTTGTATTAGGGAAAATGCGCGTTTTTCAAAATTGCATTTAGGCCCCAAATAAATGTTCATCCTGTGCGGCTTGATTTTAGAAGCCGGGGAAAATTTATTTCGGGATTTTTGGAGTCCGTTTAGTATTCCTTTTGTTTTTTTTGAGCGTAATTATTTAAAAAAATCAAACCGCCTTACCGGGCCGTGTCCGACCTGGACTCCCGGCCCGGTCAGCTTTATAAGCCGGGGGAGCCCAGCCCGAGCCGCCCCAAACCCTAGCGCCGCCCCGCCCCTGACGCCGCCGCCGCCGCCTCGCCTCGCGCGCCACGTCGCCGAGCCGCCGCCCCGCCGCCGCACTGCCGCGCCGCCCCGCAGGCGCAGAGCCGCCGCCTCACCGGAGGTTGACCCCGCCCTGCCGGCAGTTTTCCTCGAGAAAACCGTTTGGTTTTCCGCCTGTTTTTTTTTGGTTTTTTTAGATTCATTTTTTTAGATAGATCAGTTTTTTCGATTTAGTTATTTAGCGAGTGTTCGCTCGTTCGCTCGTTTTAACGAACGCGTTCATCGTTTAGATCCAAATAACGAACGTTCATTCGTTAATCTGTTCGTCATTTTTCTTTTTCTCGGATTAAATCCGCGATTTTTCTGATCGTGATTCCTGATCCGATTTTCGTTTTAGTCTAATTTTTCGCTCGTTTATCGGAATTCGGCGATTCAAGCGCCTGGAGTTTCGTCTCGAAACCCTCTTTCCGTTTAACCAACTCAAACAAGTTTTTGCCACTATAAAAATTTCCCTAGATCTAGAAATAGTAATCGAAGCCTGTTTCTTTTGCCGTTTGTCTTTCGTTGTTTCGTTCGATTTGATTTCTTTTGCCAACCGGAGTTCTTAAATTGAACTTTCTGGTTAGATCTCTTATTTGAGTTTTACCTGTGCATTAGTTGAGTACTTATTGTATGCTTGTTTGTTTGCGATAGAGTACCCGGAGTGCGCCGCTTGCTACTTTGAATCGCTAGGTTTTGCAGATCATCAGCAAGGCAAGTAACACTTTGATCATATCTCCTACTACCCAGTTTATTGCATTAGATCAATCCTCACACATTGCATTGTTTAGGATCTAATTAAATTGTGGGTGGGAAGTAGTTGAGGTAGTACCTATTACCTGTTTATTTTCAAACCTTTGGGAGTTACTTCTACGTTTGCTTATTATGCCATGCTATGCTAGTAGACGTGGATTGGGTGAGTGTATCCATGACAGATGTGAGATTGTTAATTAATTGTTTATCTAAGGTGGCAACCTAAACACACACCTGGGTGGATTGAGGCACCTGGGTATTCCAGTGATTGCCTGTTTTCTTTTGGACCACCACCCAGACCCAAAGGGATCATGAGATTATTCATGCTAGAAACTTCCATGTGCAGCCACAAGCTACTATGGGCTCTAGCATAGTTGATTAAGTTGTGTGAACTCTTACAGTGGTAGACTAGCAGATGTAGGGAAAAGTAGGTGTAACGGTCTACCCGATCGTAAGGTGCTAGCGCTTCTGAAAGACTATGTCTCGGTCATCCGTTTCTCAAACACCATGTAGTGCGAGGAACCAAACGGAGGCGATCGAGTCTTGTGGGGAAAAGTGTGCAAACCTATGTAGAGTGTATAAACTAATCATGGTTAGCCGTGTCCCCGGTTATGGACATCTTGAGTATCTAGTACCTGGATTATCATGTGAATCTCATCATGTTACTCAAAAATTAATTTTGTTGGGTTATGTTTAATGATGATGCTTAATTGGGATTGAGAATGTTGTCAACCATTCTCAATGTTTAACAACTACCATGATAGTTAAATAAAATTTATTCCTTTGCAGTAGGGAAAAATTGGCTTTACGCAAAACTGTAACCATAGAGCTTTCCACCAGCCAAATATGCATATAGAATAGACTATTTTCATTCCATTACTCTCTATGTGTTACTTTGCCAGCATATTCCATGTGCTGACCCGTTTCGGGCTGCAACGTTAATGTTGCAGACTTTTCAAACAACGATTAATGTGCTTTTAGGTTGTGGTTCTATACTCAGTGATGCTGTTGGAGTTGATGGACTCACTTATCTTCCAATCCTTCCGCTGTTATCGTTATTAGATGGCCTTAAGCCATATTTATTATAATAAGTTCTCTTTTGAGACACTCGATGTAATAAGTGTGTGATTGCTACTCTGTTATAAATCCTTCAAGTACTGTGTGGTGTCAGCATTACTGATCCAGGGATGACACCTGAACACAGAGATTGGACCGTTTGAGGTCTGGTCGCTACAGGCGAGGATCAGGAGGCGCCTTCTCCGCCTCCTCCCCAAGAAGGTGCCTTGACTCCAAGGCGCGCAGCCCCAGGGCGGGACCCTCCACGTCCGGCGCCTGCGCAGCAAGAAGGGAGCTTCCGAGAGATCCCACGTCCCTGGGAAGGTCCTTGTGCGCTCCCAGCGCCGGCACGCCATGATCGCGCCCCAGCACCTCCACGACGAGACCCCGCTCTGCTCCCAGTGGCGGCGCATGGTGACCCGCAAGAACAAGTCCAGCACCAGCAAAGGGAGCCGGTGGCCACGGCGGGCTGCCTCGTCTTCACCCACGAGCTGCGCGGCGTCACATGGCCAGGCAAGTTCAAGCCGGACCTCCCTCCCCGCTACGATGGCACAACGGACCCCGCGGAGTTCCTGTAGCTCTACGAGCTGGGCATCATAGCCGCCAACGGAGACGAGAAGGTCATGGCAAATTGTTTCCCCATGGCACTCAAGGACGGCGCCCGCACCTAGCTCCTGAACTTGGCTCCCGGCACGATCTCCTCCTGGAGCGAGATGCGCACCCGCTTCATCGCCAACTTCCAGGGCACTCGCGACCGGCCCTCGGCCGTGAGCGACCTGCACCGCATCAAGCAACAGCCAGGAGAAACCCTGCAGAAGTACATCCAGGGCTTCAACTACACTCGCCTCAAGATCCCCAAGGTAACTGAAGAAGCTATCATCTCAGCCTTCTCCGACGGCGTGCGCGACGTCAAGATGAAGGAAGAGCTAGCAATCCATGAAGACCTGTGCACATCCCTAGAGCTGTTCAACTTGGCGACCAAGTGCGCCAGGGCTGAGGAAGGGCATCTCTCCCTCCTCGAGCTCCCGGCAGCGGACCCGGAAGAAAAGAAGCTCAAGGCCAAAGACGTGAAGCGCAAGGGGGCTTCCGTGCTAGAAACGGAACCGGACACCAAGCAAGGCAGGGATCAGTCTGAGTCATCGAAGGGCGGACGGTACTGCATGTACCATGACCTCCACACCCACAACATCAACAAATATCAAGAGCTCAGAGCCGTGCGAGATGGGCGAATCGGCCGACGCCCAGAGCACAACGATAGGGGCTATGGCCGAGGAGGAGGAAGAGGTTGCGGACGATGGGAAGACCATGGCCTTCGCCAGGGATGGCGTGACCGCCCTCGCGAGGACCGCTGGCAGGACCAGCCTCGCGAGGGAGGCTGGAGGGACCAGCCTCATGAGGGCCACCCGCACGGCAATGCAGGCCTCCCTCCTCTGCCGCCTCCACCAAGGAGGGATGAAGACCAATGCCAAGACGATGGGGCTGGGGGCTTCCAAGAGCCGCGTGCAATCGCTTGCATCTTGGGTGGCGCCCAGGCCCCAGCCTCACAGCGCATCTTCAAGCAGTTTGCTCGCGAGGTGAATGCAGTCCTTCCCAAGCTTGAGGCCACGCGCCCTCTCAGGTGGTCTACGTGCGCGACCACGTTCAGTTCCGCAGACCAGCTCAAGTGTGCGGCAACGGCCGGAATCCTCCCGATTCTTTGCTCCCCAGTCATCAGCAACTTGCAGGTCACCAGGACCCTCATCGATGGCGGGGCAGGACTCAACGCCCTGTCTGTCGAGACGTTCGAGAATCTCCAAGTGTCGTACGACCAGCTTCAGCCGACCAAGCCTTTCTCAGCAGTCACCGATGGTTCCACTGTTCCAATTGGGCAGGTTCGCCTTCTGGTCACCTTCGGGCAACGCAACAACTACCACACCGAGCTTATCGACTTCGATGTCGCTCACATCCGCCTGTCGTACAACGCCATCCTCGGGTACCCAGCCCTAGCCAAGTTTATGGAAGTGACTCACCATGGTTACAATGTCCTCAAGATGCCAGGAAGCGGTGGAGTCATCTTTGTACCCTATGAAGAAAGGGATGCAGTGTGCTCGCTTGAGCATGCGTTCCAAGCTGCAGCAATCGAAGACCCAGATCACAGGAGCGGGAGGCCTCCTGAGGCAACCCTCAAGAAGAAGAAGACCTCACCTGGCCCGAGCCACAAGGAGGCAGGCACCTCCGGAGGTATTGCGTCAGGATTCGCTCCCGATCAGGGAGCGCCACCCTCTCACGCATAGGATGGCGCGCCCGGCGCCCTCCTCAGGCAGGGCTCGGGGGCTCTCTCTTGGAGAGCCGCCAACCTTGCCAAGGTCGCGGGGGAGGCGCTCAGGCACCACTTGGAGGGGTGCTTTCAAGCACGCTTCCCTCAGGAATGTACAAGTGAAAGGAGACCAAACCCTCAGGAGTTCATCGCAAGGAACACCCATGAGCTACAAGAGTCCAGAGTCATGCGCGGCAGCCGCCGCTTACCTGCCGTGGACACACATCCAGGCCAGGATGGAGGACTGCGCGTCTGCGTCGACGTACCAGGGCTCAACCGAGCTGTGTCCCAGGAGCGCCTATGGCCTTCGGCCGTAGGGCGCTGCGAGGGACCACCTCACAGCTACGTTCGCATGCCCTTCAGCCTGCCGAGCGCGGTCGCCGCACATCAGCGCCTGTTGAGGAGCATTCTGGAGGCTCAGGAGGTCAGGCATCGCGCGGTCCTGGCGGAGGTGGCGATGGTCCTCGAAGACCTGCACGTGCCACCGGAGCCTCCCGAGGCCCCTGGGCCTGGGGGCTCATGAGGGCCGACGTCTTCACTGCGCATCGCTCACTTCCTCAGCATCACTTCATCTTCAATAGCACCAGGTGACATCTTTCAGAGTTCTAGTTTCAGCTGGGAGCGCCCACAGGGACACACCATTCCAGGCCGCGTGGGTCCGTCCCCGCGGCATGTATCCATTTTGGTTATGCTCTTTATTTACCTTGTCAGGGGCGCCCCTCGGGCTGCATCATCCCCACGCCGCTCGGGCCCGACCCAGCGGCAGTTGCTTTTCCAGCATTTACCTTAGGATGAAGTTGTTCTTTCACGCTTAATCTGATTCCCATAATTATCACCTACTGCTTGTCGTCATGCAAAGCGCTTGCACGTTAAAAGGGGGGCGCCTGAGCATCGCGACTCATGGGCTCTCACTGGCTCTCCAGCCCTCACCCCCTGGCCTTGACCCACGGCATCGCGATCTGTCATACCAGCGGCGGATGAGCTCGCTCGAGGGCCGGGACCTGAGGACGTAGAGCATTTGCATTCTAACAACCCTGTAGGAACACACCAATTGATAAAGGCCCAGAGCCAGGCGCAACCCGCCTCGAGGTAGGGCCTCGTGAGTCCTGCGCTGGCTCACGGGTGCCTAGATACACCTCTCCTAGCCCTACTGTGCCGGCCACGTGTCAAGGCGGGGCTGTACACGCCCCGGGGGCTCCTCCCGGAGGGGAGCCCCCTCCCACGCACCAGTGGAAGCACCATGCTCCGTGCTGGCTGACGACACTGCCGAAGAGCGGCTATGCCCGTACACATACAGAAGCGCTAAGCTCCGCGCTGGAGCCTAACTTGCCACGTAGCCCCTCACTCCTTAGTCCCATCCATGATTTCCGGCCGGGGCTAATGCTGGGTGAGGTACGCGCGGGGCCGGGCCCTGCCGACGTAGAACAATCAGTCCACTCCTTGCTCCCCCCTTCCCTACTTGTTGCTCGCGCGTCAAGGGGGACTCCTGAGCATCGCGACTCAGGAGCCTAACTTGCCCCGTAGCCCCTCACTCCTTAGTCCCGTCCATGGTTTCCGGTCGGGGCTAAGACTGGGTGAGGTACGCGCAGGGCCAGGCCCTGCCGACGCAGAGCGTAAGCAAGTAGGAGAGGAAAATGCAAATTCCAGGAAATTCAAAGAAAATATTACAAGCCATAAGATTGTTCCACAACGCCAAACACAAGTTTAAACGCCTCCGCAAGGCATGGTGCATGTGCAGGAATAAAACAGGATGGAAGTCGCGAAGGGATCACTCCCCAGTAACGCCGTCACCGGTGGTGGAGTCACGCTGGATGGCTTCACCTCTCGAGGTCGTGAGGCCGGCGGCACCGCGCCCGGGCAGGACGCTGGGGGAGCGGAACTTCCCCAGCAAAACATCGGCTCGGCCTCTCACGGCCTCAGCGGCGGCAGCGGCACGGTCGCCGCTCACGGGCTCCAGCAGGCTGTCGAAGTCGATGTTGGGGTCGCGCAGGTAGACATGGCTGAGGACTTGCGTCAGCGCCGCAGAAGACAGGGCACGCGCTTCGGCCTCGATCGTGGGGCCAAGGCCGTCGGCAACGTCCTCAAGCGCATCGACCAGGAAGGGGAGCAGCTTGGCGGGGCCGTCCTCCGCACCAGCCAACGACTCCTCCAGGCCGCTCTCATACAGCGTCTTCAGTATGCCATGAGCCTTCTTCTCCAGCTTTGCGAAGGCCACCCGGTCCTCCGTCAGGACCTTCACCTTGGCGTCCAGCTCGGTCCTCTCCGCCTTCAGCAACCGCTCCAGCGTCTCCGGTCGGTTGTGGCGGTCATCAAGCTTGGCGTCCCGGTCCTTGGCAGCGGCCTCCCTAGCTTTCATCTCCTTCTCCTTCTCCTGGTGGTTGTGCACCTCCTTGGTGAGCTCGTCGCGCAAGCCTTGCAGCTCGGCCTCGAGCGTCTTGCAGCGGCCCTGGGCAGTTGTGGCGACGCCCAGGGCAGCGTCGCGAGCGGCCTTGGCTTGGTTAGCGGCCAGGTTCTCCTCGTCGGAGGACGACATGGCCTGGCTCAGCACCGCTCGGATGGAAGCAGTAGAACGGGCCTAGCCAGAGGCCAACTCCAGGCACGCGGCCACCAGACGAGGGTCCGCGCTCAGGAGATCCTCCCGCAGTTAGCTGAGCTCATTGGCAACCTGGTCCAGGACAGCGGCGGAGGGAGCAGAAGAGACGAGAATCTGTGGAGCAGGTGGAGAAGATGGCAGCGTGACCACGGCTTGGCAGGAAGGGACCTCCTGAGCCTTGGCCGCCACGGCCGCAGCGTCGGGCACATTTGACTCCAGGTCCAGCGGGGCCGCGGGGGATGACTCCTCGCCGGGGTGCCCCAGTTGGCCTCGCGGGGGCGGTTGGGTTAGAGAGGCGCGGGCCTCGCCGTCCTCTCCCCCAACAGCCGAAGGCGTCGCCCCGGCGGACGTATTCGCCCCCAGCGGGGCCGCAGAAGCCTCTTTCAACCTCTTGGCCACAGGTGCCGGCCTGGTAAAAGAGCACAAATGTCAAGCCTCAGCGGCATAAACCAAGCAGACCACGAATCGAGCACTTACTGGATGTTGTCTGTGGACTCAAGCAACCTCCGGCCAAACTTGAAGCCCGAGAGCCTGCAGCGGGGGTCAGGCTTGGGGAGCCCGGAAGCAGAAGGCGCGTCAGGAGGGATGGAGCTGGCCTTGGACCCCCCAGGGACCAAAGCAGACCCTGGGGGAACCAGGCTCGACCTGCCCTTCCTCGTGACCGAGGAAGAGCCCTCCCTTCCTCGCCTGGCGCTGGCCTCGTCGTCGTCCGGCATGGAGCGGAGGGCCTGGGACCTGCGCCGAGGGAAGGACTCCCCCCAATCCTCGCCAATCTTCTCCGAGTCGGACGCTTCCTCCTCCGCCTCTTCTTCCCCCTTTCCCCCGCTGGAGCTGTCGGAGGACAAGTTCACCGTCGCCAGGACCGCCAGATCTTCGGGAGCTGCCGCGGGCACCAACCCCTCACCGTTGAAGGTGGGCATGGCGTTCACCACCTGCTCCAAGTCATCACGAAGGAACAGGGGGACAGGGGCGCCCACCGGGCTCTCCACGTCTCCCCCAACCACGGAATGGAGGGCCGCAGTCAGATCCTCGTCGCTCAGGGCCTCGGAGCTCAGGCGCAGGGCGGCGTCTGCTCCTCCAAGCCTCCACAGTGGGAGCGAGTGCTCCTGGAGCAGAGCCACCCGGTGCTCCAAGAACTCCCTCAGGAGCGTGGCCCCGGTCAGCTTCGCCGCCCCCAAGTTACTTGGCCTCAGGTCCGCGTTCATCCTCCTCAACACTACTTTCGCGCGAGGGTCGACGAGCTCCGCGCGGGACCATGCGTCAACGGACTTAGGTTGCCCCATGGGCAATACCAGACGAGGGTGGAGGCGCCCGACATCCATCATGACCCACTTGCTCCAGTAGCCTTTGATCCTCTTCCCAGGCTTCGAGATGGCGTTGGAGCTGGAATATGCAATGAAGCCCGCGCATGAGGAGACCTGAGCGCCAGAAACCCGGAGGGAGAAAAAGTGGCGTAGCAAGGCCACCGAGGGCTTCACACCAACATGAGCCTCGCAATAGTAGGCGAAAATCGCCAGGAGAAGGACAGAGTTGGGGTGGAGATGCAGGGCCTGCAAGTTGTAGTAGCGGAGAACGGCATGGAAGAACTCAGAGAAAGGAGGCACCAGACCGGTGACAATGGCGCTCACGAAGAATGGGGAGAAGGTGCTCCCCTTGCCCTCAGGCTGGTCAGAGCCGACATTGAGCACAGTCACCCCCTCGCTGCCCTGTGCCACCGTCATCAGGCATGCGAGGGCGAGGTTCTTCTCTGACAAATTCAGGGAATCCAGGGCCGACAAGTACCAAGCATCATCCGGGGACTTGCGAGTCGCCATGGCGTGCCGGATGCGAAGGATTGAGATGGATCTGGAGGATTTCGGGAGCAAGAGGAAGGAGTGTAAGAAAGGGGATCTAGGACAAGACAGACGAGAGCAGGGCAAGTAAGCCTGGCTCAGGCACCCCCCTTTTGTCAGTCGTGCAGTTGCCGAGGCGTTGTGGGAAGTGTATACGCCGACATCCAATCAACCGACACACGGCGCCCAAGGCCGTAGGCTGTTAGGGCCCGCGGCGCTTCGTGCTTGCCCCTTCGCTTCTTTGTTAAGCCAAGCCCGCGCGCGCCTTGGGTCCAAGGGCTACTGTCGGCGTTCTGGGAACGGGGGTCCCTAGACATGCCTGCCTGCGGCGTGGCTGAGGTGGGGGCCCAGCGCGGCCCATCTTCATCAGCCCAAGCTCAAGACCCTCGCGAGGGGCCAAGCCTCGCGGCGCGGACGACATGAAGCTTCCTCAAGAGCGGCCTCATCAGGCAGGCTCGCGAGGAGGCAGAGAGATCAATGCAAGGGTACCTCGCAAGGATCCCATGACGCAAGCCATGATGATCAAGGCCAGGCGGGCACTAGCCTGCGCATGGTCCTTGTTTCCCCATTGGTGCAAAGGGGGCAAGCACAGGCCAAGGTATCAGGCAAAGGTTACCATTCCGGTGCAATGAGACCAAGACCAACCGGACGGAGGTCACCGTGGAGCCCAAGACGGCGTCATTACCAGTGCTTTTGGCAGCCGAAGACCAACTTTGGTCAGGATAACTTGTACTAGATGTTCCCCTTCAAAATGGCCAATTGTTGGCGCCCTTCCCGCTCAATTATTCGGGGAGAGGCCCAGGGCCTCTATAAATAGAGCTAGCCTCCACAGAGGAGGCAGGTAGAAAAAGAGAGAAAAAGAAAAGAGAAGAGAAAAAGAAGAGAAAAAGAGAGGGGAGAAGAGAGGAGAGAGGAGAAGAGAAAGGGAAGAGAAGGGAAGAAACCCAGTAGAGACTAAGTAGAACACACCGCATCAGCTCAAGAACACCCCTCGCGAGGCTGTTCTTCCCTTGTACTGTCAATCATCAGCCCCAGAGGCAATCCACCTCACCACACACTAGAGTAGGGTATTACACCATAACGGTGGCCTGAACCAGTATAAACCTCGTGTCTCTTGTGTTGTTCATCATTTTCATCTTAGTTCGCATGAGAGGATCGGACGTAGATCAGTAGGGGAGAGATCTCCGCGCGCACCCCAGTGTTCGAACCTCAAGGGTCTGCCGGAACCCGAAATCCGACAAATAGATATTTTCTACATCATGTCATCATTCTTATTGCATTACTATGTTTCTCCATGAACTTAATACATTAGATGCATGTTGGATAGCGATAGATGTGTGGAGTAATAGTAGTAGATGCAGGCAGGAGTCGGTCTACTAATCTTGGACGTGATGCCTATATACTAATGATTGCCTGGATATCGTCATGATTATTTTAAGTTTTAGCAATTGCCCAACAGTAATTGGTTCACCCACAGTTTTCTATTTTTCTCGAGAGAAGACACTAGTGAAAACTACGGCCCCCGAGTCTCTTCCCTATTTTATTTACCTTTGCGATCTATTTTATTTGCCTTTTGTTTTCAGATCTATTAAACAAAAATACCTTTCTGCAATTTATTTTATCCGAGAACTATTTATCTCATCTATCATATTTTTATCACATTTGTTTGCCAATTTCTGGTGCCGTTACCCGAAAGGGATTGACAACCCCTTTAACACGTCGGCTTGCAAGTATTTGTTATTTTTGTGCAGGTGTTGTTTACGTATTGTTGCTTGGTTCTCCTACTGGTTCGATAACATTGGTCTCATCACTAACGGAAATACCAACCGTCGATGTGCTGCATCATCCCTTCCTCTTTGGGGAAATACTGATGTAGTCTAGCAGACATCAAGTCTTCATACCAATCATAGAGAAAGAAGACAAGGAAAAGTTCTTCAAACACAAGCATAACATAGAAGCAAATGAGTGCAAATAAATAGAACTAGTAAGCTCGATGAAGACAAAGACTTGTTCGACCAGTTCAAGTTGCTAGCGCAACTCCACTTCTTGTTGGAGGGGCTAAGAATAAACTCATAAGACTAAGTCTTTGCTCTATTCTGCTTGAGCTAAAGTCACTCAGACTTCATCCAATACTCATGGTAGATCTCTAGGACCTTCATGGACTTGTTCTTCCGTCGTCCACAATTACTCTTGGATGCTCATAACTAAAACCTAACCATCTAGTGGTTGCATTGTCCACAAGATCAAAAGGTTAACTTAAGCTTCAATCAAGTTCTTCATTGATGCTCAATCACTTAGAAGTTTTTTCTGTGGTTTTTTTACTTACTATCATTATCTCAATCTCTTCAAGGGGATGGTTTCCTCAGATAAACTCTTGTCAATTCTCTCATGGAGCAACCAACATCTAAGGTTGAAATGGGGTGTCTATTTATAACAAGGAGCAATCCAGGGGCTAATATGACCATTGGAGGCACTAGCCAACCAATGTACACATGACACATGATGAAACAGTCAAACGCAGCCAACTGACTCACTTGCAAAACACGTCATGTGACTCTTCTGTGAGGACTTTCACCTACGGTGTCCCCAAGAAATTTATATAGGACAACGAAGAGAAATGAACCGCACCAAAGAGATATTGAAGTCTTCACTCGGAAAAATATGTTGGATTGAAACACACCGAAGATCTAAATCTCAAGTTTCACTTAGACCCCCCACCCCCAAGTTAGGGCTTGCCCTATGATCCAAAGAAGAAAAATACCTCGAACGGACATTCCGAAGTTATTCATTGTCACCACAATTTCTTGGGGTCATAACTCTCATGTTACACCAAATCCTCAGGGACTTTCACCCGCGCATACTCACAACCACACTAGCCCATTAACCGTTTTGTCATTAATCATCTAAAACCCCCAAGGAGGCACTATATGGACCTACAAACACGAAGGGGTTCCTTTGTCACGTGATTTGATCATGTATAGTAGTGTATGGAAGTTATTGTTTTATTTCCTAGTGTTGTTTTGTTTGTACTACTTAAGGTATTTTTCTTCAAGAGATTTGGCCTTTCAAGTTTTTTTATGACAGCTAATTGTGTTTCTGTGAAGATCTTTGTTTCGATCTTTTAGTTGATAATATGATCAGTGGTCAAACTGTTGGAATATCGAAATTGTTTGAACATTTCAAAATAGTAGGTTGCATATAGAAAACCGAATACGATGTGTAGCATGCATAATTGTCTTCTTTGTTCTATCTGTTAGCATTAACTAGCAAACGTTGGCACACACTACTAGGGAAAACCTTATACATAGAATCTTAGCAGTAACGCGACACAAAAAGAGGCGCTACTGCTAATTATCAGTAGCATGGGAACAAAACAGGCGCTACTGCTATTCAGTTACCAGTAGCGTGGCCCAGTGGAACCACGCTGCCACTAAAATCAACCGACAATACCCGCCCCCTAGGTTTAGTAGTAGCGCGCCCTTGCTAACAGCGCTACTGATAAAGTTATAGGAGTACCGCGCTTTTTTTGGGTCGCGCTACTGCTAATTTTGAAACTGGCCACATGGCGGGCCCCGCTTAGCAGGAGCGCGTGTGCCGGAAGCGCACTGCTGCTATGTTCTTAGCTGTAGCGCCATTTACGACCCACGCTACTACTAAGACGCAGCATAATGCCACCTTTTCCCTCCCACCTCCCCATCCTCTCTTCCTCACTTTCCCCTACCTCCCACCTCTCTCCCTCACTTTGCTTCTTCCTCACTACTTCTCCCCCCATTACTCTCCCTCTTCTACCTACCTTTCTCTCTCTTTATTACTCCTAGTTAACTACACCACCTCCATTAATGCATCTCCTTTATCCTTTTCCTTCCCCCTCCACTAGTTGAAGTTATCTCCTCCCAAATTAGCTAGCTAGGTAGATGTAGCATTTAGTTAAGTGACCTATGTACCCCCTAACAAGATCTAGCCTTGTCAAGAAGAGCTTTGTCCACTTTTGATCTCCCTACTACATGCATCCATCTCCACCACGTGTGCTCGATCGATCTCGAGAGACAGGTGATTAAAAATTCATGCTTTTGCAAGAATCGAAAATTGTGTATGTGTGTGCGATATGATGGAAATTGTGTGTGTGGCATGAGTTGATGCCGAATTGTGCTTGTGAGTTGACTATGTTTCTTCGAAATGTCGATTTATTTCCGTTTCGGCAAATTCCGGGCAACTCTAGATCTATATGTCCTATTTTTAGGGAAGGTCATCCCGAATTTTTGTATGACTTTGATGCATGCACACATTTTTATAATCATTTTGTTTATTCTTACCGTGCAGGCGTTCATGATGGTCAGTGGAACGATGGTGGACAGGTGGTTGCGGTCAACGGTGCACGACACAAATAAAATAACCTGACAAAGGTTTTATGTCCATGTCGAAGATGCAAAGGAGTAGTTTGGCTTGACCCCTATGACGATGGTCGTGTCGAAGCGCACCTGCTCATGACTGGTTTCATGGATGGCTATACTCAGTGGATAATTGAAGATGAGGATGATGATGTTGAGGACGCCGATGGGCAGGCAATGAAGACACGGGGCAAGACGAAGAGATGATCGATAATGGTGGCAAGGAAGAGGCCGGACGTGGCGGCGGAGAAGGGGCCGTACATGGCGAAGGAGAAGGGGCCGGACATGGCGGCGGAGAGAACGTGGACTCCATGCCATAGAGTTCGTCGATACTAAGTTCAATCGTGCGGGACCCTCATGTTCAAGCACTGCTTTGCAAGGATACGAGTACTGAGAGAGGTGCTTCTAGAGAGGAGGCTAAGCTGCAGCAACTGGTGTTAGACTCGAACACTCCATTGTTTGATGGTTGCAATCCTGAGGTGACCCGCTTGAGTTTCACGCTCCAACTCCTGAAGACGAAGGCTAAAAACAAATGGATCGACACTAGCCTCGATGAGCATCTCAAGTACCTAAAGGATGTTCTTCCTACGGGAAATCTATGTCCTACTAGTGTGGATGAGGCCAAGAAGATCATGTGCCCTCTTGATTTGCCACACGTTAGATACCATGCATGCATCAACGATTGCATAATTTATCGGAAGGAGCATGCAGAAAAAACAAGTTGTCCGGTGTGCAATACTTCTCGATACAAGAAGGTCGGGAAGTAATCTCCCCAGAAAGTTGTATGGTACTTTCCGATCACTCCCCGTCTCCAGTGGTATTTCGTAGATCCCAAGGAAGCAAAGCTCATGTATTGGCACGCGGAGAGGAAGAAGCCTGGCAATGGAGATGATCCGAAGCTGAGACAAGTCAAGGATGGAAGCCACCGGAGAGCGTTGAACGGTTTAATTGGTATTTCGAATGTGATGCAAGGAACATCGTGCTCGATGCGTGTACCGATGGCATGAATCCGTTTGGCAACCAGAACATCAACCATAGCACATGGCCCATGTTTGTATGGATGTACAACCTCCCCCTGGTTGTGCATGAAGTCGAAGTACATTCATATGAGCATGCTGATTCAAGGGCCAAAACAACCAGGAAATAATATTAATATGTATCTGGGGCTACTTCAATAGGAGTTTAGACACGTTATGGAAAACACCGTCCAAGACATGGGATGTTAGCAAAGGCGAGTATCTCTACATGAGAGCCACGCTGATCACGATGGTGCACGACTATCTCGGTTACAGATATGTCGCAGGCCAGGTGTGCCATGGATATTGCGGATGCACGCGGTGCATGTATGATACGACTTCTCAGCAGCTAACGTCAAGGAAAGATTGTGGGCCTGGGAAAATCGTGTACATGGGGCATCGTAGACGGCTTGCTCAGGACGACCCGTGGAGAAACCGTGGAGATCTATTCAATGGTCATGCTGAGCATCGAGGACCTCCACATAAGCGGAGCGGCGCCAAAATCGATGAGCTGTTGAAAAACAAGGAACAGTGCCCCACGTCGGGAAAGACGATGAAAAAGGCACCGGAGCCACTACTGAAGAAGGTATGGAAGACGAGGTCTGTGTTCTGGGACTTGGAGTACTGGCACAAACTCGACACACCTCATTGCCTTGATCAAATGCATATCTGTAAGAATGTCCTTGAGAGCTTGCTCGCGACACTGATGAACATGCCGGATAAGACCAAGGATGGGCCGAAGGTAAGAAAAGACTTGCAAGATTTGAAAATCAGGGAAGATCTGCACATGCCGCCCTGTAAAAAGTCAGGCGAGACAGAGACAGAGGCAGAGGCGTGGGAGAAGAAGGGCAAAAAAGTAAATGAAGAGGATTATTGCCCCCCTTCTTGCTTAAACTTAAGTCAGGCTAAGATCGATCAATTCTTTAAGTGCCTTACCAGAGTCAAAGTTAGTACCAGTTACTGTGGCAAGATAAGCAGATATCTAGACACGGACAAGAAAAGGTTCAGTGGGATGATGTCCCATGACTGACATGTGATGATGACGCAAACACTACATGTTGCACTTAGAGGGATAATGGACAAGCACGTCCGTGACACGCTTATTAGTCTCTGCAACTTTTTCAACATCATCTCTCGAAAGTCGATCTGTGTGAAGCAGCTCCGAAGGCTACAGGAAGAGGTCATTGTGATACTGAATGAGCTTGAGATGTATTTCCCGCATGCGTTCTTTGACGTCATGGTGCATCTGTGTGTCCATATTGTGGACGACATAATAGACCTGGGGCCGTCATTCCTGCACAACATGATGCCGTTTGAGAGGGTGAATGGGATCATCAAAGGTTTCGTTCATAACATGCCCCGTCTAGATGGAAGCATCATCCAGGGATATCTGACACAAGAGTGCATCTCTTTCTGCGAGAATTTTCTATATGGCGCAGACCAGCCGCCTGGTGTTGGTGTTGGTTTTCCCGTTAACGAGCATGATGGGAGGCTCGAATGGGAAGGTCACTCCAACGGTCATAGGGAACTGCACGTGGCATACTCATATCGACACAACGACTTTGACAGAGCAAACTTGGTAGTGCTACAACACCTAGACGAGGTAGATCCTTTCATGGAACTACACAAAGAAATTATCGCAAAGAAGTACCATGACCGAGGGCATGCAGGAAAGATGCCGAAGTTACTAGAGATCACAACTCCACTTTCCTGCATTGGTTCAAAGAGCATATTATTGCTAATCCCCCGGAAGAGGGCTCTAAGGACGGATTGCTCATATACGCCTTAGCACATGGCCCCTCTCCCAACCTCGTCACCTATTAGGCATACGATATCAATGGATACACGTTCTACACGGAGGCCAAATATATGGACAGTGATGATCAGAACTCAGGGGTGACGATTGAATGCATGACCGACAGCGACAATGGTGCAACTGAGAGATTTTACGGAAGGGTCGAGGAGATCTGGGAGCTTGACTACTCTGGACTGCATAACACGACGATGTTCTGTATCAGATGGGCTAAGAATGTCGGAAGAAAAAACCGGTATTGCACTACCATGACTATACCTGACGCCAAGAGCGCTACCGTGAACGCTATCGCAAAAAATGAGCCATGGGTACACGCTAAGCATGTGACACAATGCTTCTTCATAACCGACTCGCGCAATCCCAATCGTGTTGTCGTGAGGAGAGGCAAAAGGAACATCATTGAAATGGATGGAGTCACCAATGAGGAAGACTACGACCAGTACGACAACCCAATGAGGGAAGATGACGATGACGATGAAGTATACATCAAAAGAAGAATCAATACTACATTACCTAAGAAAAATCATACTCCATGGAAAAGGAAAATTCACAATGAGGGGCTCAATTATTCTTCAACGAACAGGAAGGAAAAGAAGCTCACTCAAAAATGAAAATGTCAATGTTGAGGAACCGTATGTTATCAGTCAAATGATGCAGTATATATGTTCCTATTTTGTGTACACACTTAGCCATTATGCATGGGTCAAATGATGTAATATATGTGTTCCTATTTTGTATACATACTTAACCGTCCAACAATGCAATATATAGAAGAAACAAATGGAATGAAGTAAAAGGAAAGTGAGAGAAAATAAAGGAAAAGAAAATAGAAGGAACAAACTGGAAAACTGCTCTCAGAAAATGGAAAAGAAAAGTGAGAGAAAATAAAGGAAAAGAAAATATAAGAAACAAACATGAAAACTGCTATAGGTACTAGTTATAGCAGTAGCGCTTTCCTAAAAAGGAGCTACAGCTAGTCAAGATAGCAGTAGCGCTTTCCGTATAAAAACGCTATAGCTACCTGTAATAGTAGTAGCGCTGTCAGGATAAAAGCGCTATAGCTAACTTAGCTATAGCGCGTTTGTCCGAAACGCACTACTACTACATCGACTTAACCCCCAAAATCCTCACTCTCTCTACTTCTTCCCGCCTCTCTCTTCCCCCCCCCCAAATCCACACCCTCTCTTCCCCTGTGTCATCTCCGCCAGAGCCCCTGCGCTCGCCCCCGACGCTCGCCCCCGACACCGGCGCTCGGCTCCGTCCCGGCACTCACCCCCGACCCCGGCGCTCGCCCCCGTCCTAGCACTCGCCCCGAGCCTGCCCCTGACCCCGGCGCTCGCCCCCATCCCGGTGCTTGCCCCCGACCCCGGCCCCGACCCCGACGCGCCATGCCTCCCTCCTCTGCTTCCTCCCTCCCATCCTCGGCTGTCGTCGGGACTGCCTCCTCGCCCCTGCACCCTCCGTAATCCCCCACCGCTCCTCCTATCTCTGCTAGCTAGGGTTCTATGGTTAATTTACTTAGATTTTAGTTAGGGCAATGATTAATTAGGTTATCTATTTAATTATGAATTTAGCTAGGTTTTTATGAACCATAGGTTTCAAAATAGGACAAAAATTTAGGGTTAAGCAATTGTAGTTAAAAGAAAAGGTAGAATTGGTTATATAGGTTTCTTGCATTTTTTTAGTTTAAGTAATTGTTGCTATTTAAATTTTATAGTGCTAGTCAGTTAATTAGAATTAGTATTTAAAAAACAGAATTAGTTTAAGCAATTGTCGAAATCAACATCCCTTGTTAAAGCCAATTTTTTTAATTTCAAATTTAGGTAGGCTGAATTTATGTTCAATCATTGTGAAGAAAAATGACTTCTTGCATTTTTCTTCAAGTTCTATATTTTTACTCCTTTTATATGCAAATTTTAAGTAGACATGTGATATGTGGACATGTGATTTGGACATGTCATATTTGGAATTTGGACATGTCATTTGGACATCTGATGTTTTGGACATTTCATATTTGGAAAATGATGATTATGTGCAGGCACTGGTGCGCGTCAGTTCTAAACAAACGGTTTTCAACCCCTTTCCGCGATGGCATTTGGAACCGTCGCCAAGTGAGTATGGGCAATAGGGGGGTCCTTCCCACACGACCCAAAAACCGTCGGGGATATGCCCTCCTGGCACATGCGATCGGCAAAATGAGGTCGTGTGCGACCGGCGAGCGCTTAAATACGAAAATACATACAATAGAGCTAAAAATACAATTATATGGCGAAATTGTTTCCGGTCGCAAGTACATCCCACACAGTCAGTCCCCGCTAAACATTTCAGTTCGTATGTACATCCTACACAGTGGCTCCAAGGAAAACATTTCCGTTCACAGGTACATCACACACAATTTTTCCCGTTAAATCATTTCCGTTGTTGAATGTATCACACATGGTCCGTAGAAGAAACTGTGTGGAAAAGGCTATCCATCACACACAGTTTTTATGTGGTAAACATTTGCGCAAGGTGGCCTAACACAAATAGTTTTCAAGAGAAAGTTGTGTGTGTTGTTCATTGATCCAACACGGTTTATTCCTAGAAACTATGTGCGTTGCCTGAGGTCATCGCCCATGGTATTTTTTCAACAACCGTTTGCAATAGCAAAACCCAATTAGCAGGCTAATTCGCCATTAGCAGCCTAATTGCCCTATTATTAACAATCCAGTTATTAATCTAATTGACATTCATATTAAGCACATAATATATTTCATTTCCATATTAAGGAAGCAGAATTTCATAATTGAAATACATCAGAGTACAAGATGATATAGCTTCAACACTCAGCTACCCCATTACACAACTGCACCATCACTAAGTTTCACATGCAACATGTAGAACCTTTCGAAATTAGCATCATAGACGGTATATAGACAGATGCATCTCATCTGGAAAACTGCTGAAGCGGAAGGCGAATATTGAGCCTTCATTCATGTTGAAGGTCTTTGCAACTTTAGACCAGTGCGTGTGGATGATTGACTGTCCGTCCTTTGTCCTCTTTGGGAACACTTCAATATTGAACTGTGGGGGTTGTATGAAAACGTTCCTCGCCTCCTGACCATAGAGGTGGGTTGAGAGGTAATCATCAGTGAATAGCTTTGGAAAGGCCTGAAAACAAGAATGTGCATAAATATCTTCTGTATATTGGAAATGGGGCAAAGGAATAAAAAAAAGGCAAGGTATAATAGTTAGTACCATCTTGTAGTGAACTGATGTCTTTTTCATTGTGCAGACAAAGATCTTGTTGTTTTTTGTCACGAATTTCTTTATCCTAACAATCTTTCTGAGTTTCTTGATTTGATTGATATTCATGGACAACTCATTTCCCCATATGCAAAAAGGGTCGAACAGTGGGTCAAAACCTCTGATAGCAGGACCTACATGTGCAAGACCAAATTGTTAAAAACCAAAACATTAGAATGGTTCCTGCAATTGCATAATAATGTGCTATTAGACAACGGACCATGCACGTGCTAACCTTGATTGTAAACCTTAGTGCTTCCCATTGTTTCCCTGCAACACATATAAGGTAGTTAGTCATCAGGTTAAGTATTTACTACAGCCAAATTCAATTTATTCCTCACATGATATACAATAAACAGAATGCACCGACAACTATTGAACATCGCATTGCAGAATTGAACCAAATAGTTAACTAAACACCACAACACAAATGAACCAAACATTAACTGAGCACCACATTGCATAATGTATAACCAAACCAAGCATGCTTGACAACTTGGAAATATAGCAATTGTATTTGTTTCTCATGTATTTTGTAATGATAAATTCAATTTATTTCTCACATGGAAGACAATACAAAATTGCAGCCTGAAGAATTGAACATCACATTTGTAGAATTGAACCAAATAGTTAACTGAAGATGACAACTAATTAACAAAACAGTTAATAAGTAAGCACCACACTGCACGACATATAGAACATATACACTAGAGCAACATATTGCATGGTAAAATTAGATAGCATAATTCACTAGAATTTGTGAAGGAAATGCAGGAGCAGCACACCCAATGGGTAAACCAAGCATGCTTAATCAGCGTAGCTAGCAAATGGCAAGGTGCTCCTCCAAGATCTGGGGGCCGGCATGAATGGTAGCCATCACGACCTCATCCGCGTGTGCGGCCGCGATTTGCTTCTCCGCTGCCAAATGCTCCTTGAGATCCTAGCTATACTACGTGAACATTTGTTTAGGGCCATGCTTATTTGGTGGAGGGGTCGGTGATTTGGGTGAAAGGTGTCGCGCTCGCGCAAGTGGTCGGGGCATGTGGGATGTGGAAGGAGGAGGAGGAGGATGGGGTTCGAGTGTGGATTACCTGCCAGGATAGACGAGGCCGAGCAGCGTGAAGGAGGGTCGCCGGCGAGGAGGCGGCGATTCTGCAAGCAAGGAGTGAAGGTTTCAACTTGGAAAGGAAGGCGGAAATAGGGGAAATGTGGCTTTTGGTAAGGGGAGGGGCGGGGAGGTAGATATTTCCATGGAAGCCAAGAATTTAGAATCGCTTCAGCAAAAAAACTGGCGCGCAAAGTGTCATCAGACATGGTCCCTTATTCAGAACTGTGTACGATATGTGAACATCACAAACAATTTAGATAGCTTAACCCGTCAGTGATGAGTTTGAACGTCAAAAATTTTGGTTTGAATTTCCCTGGTTATAGTGGTCATCCACGTCATTGCATAATTTGGGTACACAAAGGAGACTAACTTCTTAATCAAGCAAGTTCAGCAATTAAACAGAGCTAACTGACCTAAACATTACTCTAATAAATTAAAGACCGACGCTCCTAATTAAACAAAAAAAAGAGTACTACTATGGCTGGTGCTCATCGATCTCCGTCGCCGCCTCCATGTCTAGCTCGCGCCCGACGGTCTCCAGGGGAAGGGGCTCCATGGCATCCATCACACCATAATCGGCAAGCATCTCGCCATTCGCGTCTGCCATCTCTTTGGAAAAGGCTGCCACGAGCTGGGCGTGGGCGGACGCAATCTGGGCTTGGATGGGCTCCATCATTGCAAGGTATGCGGCGAAGGAACGTACGACTGCTCGAACGCTCTCGACGATTGCCAGCTCTTCGGCCGTGGGTTGCCGACCGTTGTCGGAGAATTTTTGTTCAATTTGTGCGGTGACCGCCAGGAGCTAGGTGTGGGCGGCCTCGACATGGTCGTGGCAGCCTCCATCAGGGCTAAGGCCACCGCTGCGGAATGGACAACTGCTATGCCGCTCTCGCCGGTTGTTATCCCCGAGCCAGATGTTGCTGCCATCACCTGAGAAGCAACATCGGCCGTTTGGGTTGCCATGGCCACCCGGTCGCAGATTGTGAACGTGCTCATGGAACTTGTTAGCACGCGCAAGGAGGCTGTGGCTGCGCTCTCACCGGAGTGGCCCATCGAAGTTGCCCTCATGACACGGGTCCATGTGCCCATCTTTCACCAGCGACAATTGAACAATGAAATGATTTTTGGGGAGTGAGCTAGTGTGCTTGAGACACCGGCTGTGGACTGTAGCCGACGCACCTTCTCGCATAAGCCATAGGCGTTCTATACACCGACGGTGCTCCAGGATATTTTGTGTTGCATCTCACACGGTTGGTGATAATAAACTGTGTGCGATCTACTTGATTTTTCATCTTGATTTGAATTACAAAATGGGGTCACAGCAGCAATGGACGGTGTTTGAATTGCTAGACCTTTTATCTAGAGTGAACATGCAACTATATGTGTGTCGTAAAAGAATTGGAATTATTCAGGGTTCGTTTGAACATTTTATACATTAAATTCGTTTTCAGGTGCACAATTCAAAATTAAACTACATGCACATGCTCCGGTGCACCAACATGGGTTGTAAAATAATATATGTGTCCATGGGTTTATGCGTATCTCCCATGCAAGAAATTGGGATGAAATTCGAACACCACGGCACCGTGGCTCTTCGGCAAATGTCGACATACTTGCTTTTGTAATTCTAGTAAATCCAAAATTCGTCCAAAATTCATGAAACTTGGCATGCCATCATGGAGTGGCATCAACATGCCGTGGTAATTTTTTTGTCCCATTTGGGGCAGGTTTGGGTATGAGCTTCTCATAAACCAGAGCTTCTCACATAAGTGTGATGGTTTCGGTAGGGAACGTTCACCTTTCTGGACGAAATGATATCCGTTGCCTCTTCTCGATTTCATATTTTTTCCTAGTGTCAACATAGAACAACAGGAGTGTTGTGTCAATTTTTGGGATTTTTCAGGGTTTGTTGGGGATATTACTACTGGAGGTAAACCGGCCTTATGTAGCCGGGTTGACTCTTTGAAGATTAGAAGCCCATGAAGATCTAAAGATGATGGCGCTTTACGGAGGGACGAAAGGCGGGTTACAGTCCGTAAATGTAAACCGGCCTAGTCATGTAACTTGTATAGTAAGATAGAAAGAGAGAGGCCGAACCGGATACGTTTATAATCCGGCTTCGGGACTCTGTAGCCCGGCGGGCATCAACCTATGTATATAAAGGGACGACCCGGCCGCGGTTTAGAGACAGATAACAACAAATGAGAGCCAGACAAAGCGGATTCGCTCCCTGGCCTTCGAAATCCTAGCAATACCAATCACAACTAGACATAGGCTTTTACCTTCATCGAAGGGGCCGAACTAGTATAAACTCCCGTGTCCCCTTGTCCGGTTTAACCCCTTTAAGCTAACCCGTTGTGATGGCTCCACGACTAAGTCCTTTCACGAGGACATCTGTCGTGACAAACCCATGACAGTTGGCGCCCACCGTGGGGCTATCGCACGATGGTTTTGAGTTCTTGAAGGGCAGCTTCGATGGACTCAAGGGACACGCTATGGGCCGGATGACGAAGAGTCACCGCGGCAAGCTCTACATCGACAATGCAGGATGGGTTCCCGAGGCCGATTCAATCGAATACGGGTACCGGGTCCCCTTTGGTGGGATTCACGTCTTCATCGGCAAGATCGGCGAACCGGCCCCCAAGCCAGACATCTGCACGGACATCATCGAAACGGCTCGGCGTGCAAGTTCTTCGCCAGTTCAGCCCGAGGCAAGGCATGTTTTCATAGGTGTCGTCCATGGATCGGGGTACGAGGACGGACCAGTGTCCGATGGAGAAACCGTAGTCTGCTCTGGTGACGAGTCTTCTGGAGAAACTGAATCGCGTTACCAGTTGCAGGACGGCCGGATTGAGGGAGGATCTGAGGGCAATAGTATTCCGAATTCCCCCGGTCTGCCAAACCGGGCCGCCATCTTCATGGCCGGCACACAATCGGCGCCTCATTCATCTACCGCCGCAACAATGCTCGCCGGTTCAATGACGGCCACACCAGCAGGGGCAGGAAGCTCGGCGCCACCTCCGGCCCAAGTCTTGTCTGATTTGTTCAATGCTCTGGCAACATTGATGTCCGCAGAGGTAGATGCAGCAGCCAGGGATCAGCACGATGCAAAGATTGTAAAAGTGAAAGATCAGATAGCCCAGGCTAAAGCAGACCTGGCGGAAGAGAACGCCAGGATGGCTACGGAGCGGGCCGAGTTGGAAGCACAGGCTTACCGGATTAGACTGGATCAGAATGCTTCAGAGGAAGTCATGATAAGAAGGTACCGATCACGTCTCCCGTCGGTTTATGAGTCGCAGAATCTTTTCAACACGCCAGGTGCAGGAGCTGGTGACCAACACACGCTAAACCGGGCGGGGGTACCGGGAGCAGGAGCGCCGGTTCAGCCGCGCACGACGGACCTGCCTCGCCCGAACAACGTTGTACCATCAACGCCGCCCGGGCATATTCCAACCTGTTGGACAACATTGTGTCCGCCACTTCACGCCTGGCGGCCCTCCCAACCGACGGCGAGTCACCAGTTGTAGTGGAAGCGCGTCGGGCCAGGGATCTCCTTCAGACAGCACTAAATCAACAGCAAGCATATTCACACAGCCGTGAGAGGATTCATTCCACCCCCGTCCAAGCAGGAGTTATAGGAGACATGTGGAGGACGAACCGGCCGTGTCCAGTAGTGCACGTCCCCGAAATTCGCCACGAGGGAACAACCTGGCTGGGGGAGGTGCTAATGCGCAAGATGTTGTGGACCATGGCCGCGCACGTCGAGAGGCCGAGTTGACAGCTCGACACGGAGCACGACAGCATACTCCGGTTCACCCCACCGCCTCCATGGAGCCAGGGGCGATGTTCAGTTCCTTAGGGGTACCGTGTTTAACTCCCGCTTTGCGTAATGTGTGACTACCCAAGGATTTCAAGGGACCTCGTAAGGTACCAAATTACACCGCCGATTTGCAGCCAGAGGCGTGGGTGGAGAGCTATGAGATGGCAATGGAGATGTTAGATGTGGATGAGGCGGTGTGTGCTAAATATTTCACCATGATGTTGGAAGGAACAGCTCGCACTTGGTTGAAGAGCTTGCCGACCAACTCTATTGGATCATGGGCCGAACTAAAGCATCGGTTTATCCAGAACTTCAAGGATACGTGTAAGCAACCAATGTCAATTGTAGATCTGGCCGCTTGTGTCCAAGAGGAAGGGGAGTCCACGACCCATTGGGTCAAACGGGTCTTGGCAATTTTGCATTCATCAGATCGTATCAATGCAGACACCGCAGTGTTAACGTAAGAGTGCAATTGCCGTTTCAAACAGTTGAAACAGAAGTTGGGAAGGCTCAAACGTCACTGCAACGACATGTCAACACTCATGGCCGCTTTGGTTAAATATGCCGATTCAGATAGTACCAAGGACCCGGATTCAGAGGAGGACAAACCGGAGAAGGGTAAGAAGAATGGCAATGCCAAAGGCCAACAACATAATCCGGCAGGCCATGGAAACATTGGTAAGGGCAAGGCCAACAGTGGTTTGGACTTTGTCACAAATACCAATGCACGGGAGAATGGCCAGCGCCGTAAAGGCAAGCAGCCCCAGAGGGGTGGATGTCCAGGCAACAATTTGGAGGATTTGCTAAATCAGCCCTGTCCAAAGCATGAATCGAAGGAGAAACCGGCATCACATCTTTGGAAAGATTCTTATATTATGCGGGATTTCAAGAATTCCAATATGTTCCAATATGACAGCGGCCGCCCGGCGGTTCAGGAGGAGGTTTCCACGGGACGGGTTATGGAGGTGGTGGTTCCGGTTCAGGGTCTCCAGGCAATCAAACCGGACACGTCAATCAAGGACACCAAGGCAACCAGGGACGTTACAACCATCAGGGGAGTCAGCAGCAGCAGCAGCAGTCGGGTTATCAGAGCAATCCCAAACAGCTGAACAACGGGCAATATCATGTCTTCACTACTAGTTTGTGCAAACATGATTAGAAGCTTCACAAAAGGGCAGTCAACTCTGTTGAGCCGGCAGTACCTCAGTATTTACGCTGGTCGGAGCAACCTATTTTGTGGAGTAGAGAGGATCACCCGCCCCGGGTTGATAATCCAGGTCATTTGGCCTTGGAGGTAGCCCCTCAAGTTGGGGGATACAAGTTCACTAAAATGCTCATGGATGGGGGAAGTAGTATCAATATTTTGTATTATGATACATTCCGCCGTATGGGGTTGACAGATAAGGATCTTAAACCGTCGAATACGGTATTTCATGGTGTGGTGCCTGGTAAGTCTGCATATCCTGTTGGTAAGATAGCTTTGGAGGTAGCTTTTGGAGATGACTACGATTCAAGGTCAGAAACATTGACATTTGAGGTGGTGAAGATCAAAAGTCCGTACCACGCCTTGTCTGAGCGGCCAGTTTATGCTAAGTTTATGGCAAGGCCATGTTATGTTTACCTACAGCTTAAAATGCCAGGTCATAAGGGGACTATCACAGTACATGGAAGTAGAAATATTGCTTTGGAGTGTGAAGAAGGCGATGCGGCTTATGCTGAGTCGGTTTGTGCCACGGAGGAGTTAAAATTCTATAAGGAGCAAGTTGATCCGGCAGACATGACTTCCTTAAAAAAGCCAACTACGGAACATGATCCAGCATTGAAGTTCAAATCAACTACAGACACTAAGATGGTTGACTTTGTCCCTCGCGATTCATCCAAACAGTTCAGCATCAGCGCTAACCTGGATCCCAAATAGGAAAGCGCGCTCATCGAGTTCATCCGTGAGAATCGGGAGATCTTTGCATGGAAACCTTCTGACATGCCAGGTGTACCAAGAGAACTCGCTGAGCACACACTCAACATTGATCCTAAATTCAAACCGGTCCGACAGTTCCTCCACCATTTGAACGAGAAAGACGCAAGGCTATAGGTGAAGAGGTAGCCCGTTTGTTGGCTGCTGGGTTTATTGTTGAAGTTTTTCAACCAGAGTGGTTAGCCAATCCGGTGCTGGTTCTTAAGAAAAACGGCACTTGGCGCATGTGTGTGGACTACACAGATTTAAACAAGGCTTGCCCTACAGACCCCTTTGCTCTCCCTCGCATTGATCAGATAATTGATGCTACGGCGGGTTGTGACCGTTTGTGTTTTTTGGATGCTTACTCTGGTTATCATCAGATCAAAATGGCAGTTAAGGACCAGGAGAAGGCAGCCTTTATAACTCCCTTTGGTGCCTTCTGCTATGTTTCCATGCCCTTTGGACTCAAGAGTGCCCAGGCAACTTACCAGCGAAGTGTTCAGAATTGCCTTCATAAGCAAATTGGGCGCAATGTTCATGCGTATGTGGATGATATTGTGGTCAAATCCAGAAAGGAGGGGACATTGATGGATGATCTACGGGAAACCTTTGCCAATCTCCGGGTTTACAAGATGATGCTCAATCCGGAGAAGTGTGTTTTCGGTGTCCCGGCAGGCAAGCTCTTAGGATTTCTGGTTTCAAACAGAGGCATTGAGGCTAATCCGGAAAAGATTGCAGCAATTACGTCCTTGGCTAAACCGGCGTGTACTAACGATGTGCAACGTCTGGCCGGCCAGATTATAGCCTTGAGCCGGTTTATCAGCCGTCTTGGAGAGAAGGCCATCCCCTTATATCAGATGCTCAAGAAGACAGATAACTTTGTCTGGAGTGAGGCAGCTGATAAGGCGTTTGAAGATCTGAAGAGGCAGCTAGTGGAACCGCCCGTGCTGGCAACACCGGTCAATAAAGAGCCATTATTATTATATGTGGTTGCTAATGCCCGGGCTGTCAGCGTAGCCATTGTGGTAGAGCGCAAGGAGCCTGGCAAAGAGTATCTGGTTCAACGGCCGGTTTATTATATCAGTGAGGTGCTCATTGAGTCAAAGCAGAGGTATCCACATTGGCAGAAACTGGTGTATGGGGTGTTTATGGCAAGCCGGAAGCTCAAACACTATTTTCAGGGCCATCCTATCACAGTGGTTAGTTCAGATCCTCTGGGCGACATCATTCAAAACAGAGAGGCAACTATCCGGATTACCAAGTGGGCCATTGAGCTTGGACCTCACGGGCTCAAATATATACCCCACACGGCGATCAAGTCCCAGGCACTCGTAGATTTCATCAACGATTGGACGGAGTTATAGGCACCTGAGGAGAAACCAGATAATACATATTGGACTATTCATTTTGATGGGTCCAGACAGTTAGAGGGTTCGGGGGCTGGAGTCGTATTAACTTCCCCACGAGGTGACAGGTTTTGTTATGTCCTCCGTTTAATGTTCCCTTGTACTAACAATGCAGCTGAATATGAGGCTTTACTCCACGGTCTTCGAATGGCTAAAGAGATGAATCTGAGCCGGGTTAAGTGCTTCGGCGATTCAGATCTAGTGGCTCAGCAAGTTTCTGGTACTTGGGATTCTAAGGACCCACTCATGGCTGCATATCAGCGAGAGGTGGACGCAGTGGCTGGTCACTTTAAAGGTTATCAGGTGGACCATATAGACCGGCGGAAGAATGAAGCGGCGGACGCTTTAAGTCGTCTTGGTTCCCAATGTAAACCGGTTCTGCCCAATGTCTTTCTTGATGTATTGCACAATCCGTCAGTCAAAATACCAACCGAAGAAGATTTGGCTATTCCTGATCCGGAGGCTCAGTTGGTGGCAGCTCTACATGCCATACCGGATTGGACGATCCCATATCTGGATTACATGAACCGGGGTGAGTTACCAGCTGAGGAAACGTTGGCACGACAGATAATCCGGCGGTCCAAGTCCATGACCATACTGAACGGGGAGTTACATCGTTACAGTGTTTCAGGAGCAATTCAGCGATGCGTTTCTCCTCAAGAAGGTTGTGAGATTTTGCGAGAAATTCATGAAGGGGATTGCGGTCACCACGCTGGTTCAAAGTCGTTGGTTGCCAAAGCTTTTCACCACGATTTTTACTGGTTGACGGCGCATGCTGATGCGGAGGATTTAGTCAAAAGATGTGATGGATGTCAAAAGTTTGCCCACTGTGCGCACGTTCCGGCTCAAGAGTTGCGGATGATTCCAATTACGTGGCCATTTGCAACTTGGGGGCTGGATATGGTTGGACCCTTCAAGCGCTCCAAGGACAAGAAGACCCATCTGTTAGTAGCAGTTGATAAATTCACTAAATGGGTAGAGGCAGAGCCAGTCAGCAAGTGTGATGCAGCCACGGCGGTTCAATTCATCAAAAAGGTGATATTCTGGTTTGGCTTTCCACATAGCATTATAACAGATAATGGTACTAACTTATCAAAAGGAGAGATGGAAGAATTCTGTCAACGTGAGCACATCCGGCTTGATCTAGCATCAGTGGCTCACCCCCAATCTAATGGTCAAGCGGAAAGGGCAAATCAAGAAATTCTACGAGGTATCAAACCAAGGCTTGTGGTTCCCCTAAAGCGGACGCCGGGTTGTTGGGTCGAGGAGCTACCTTCTGTGTTATGGAGCATCAACACCACACCCAATAGGTCTACGGGTTACACTCCTTTCTTCATGGTTTATGGAGCGGAGGCAGTTCTTCCTAGTGACATCTGTCACGATTCGCCCCGTGTGGCAGCTTATGTTGAAGCTGATAATGAGAAGGCACGTCAGGATTCTCTGGACCTGTTGGATGAAGAGCGGGATCTTACAGCAGCACGTTCGGCGATTTATCAACAAGATCTTCGACGTTATGACAGCCGCCGGGTTAAAACTAGAACCTTTCAAGAAGGTGATTTGGTGCTCCGGCTCATCCAGGATCAGACTGATATGCACAAGTTATCCCCCCCTTGGGAAGGACCCTTTGTGGTCAGCAAAAATCTGCACAACGGATCCTACTACCTCATTGATGTTCGAGAGCATGAAGACTCACGTCAATTGGAGGAGGAGACAAAGCGGCCATGGAACATAGCTCTCCGTCGGCCTTACTATACTTGAAGCCATAGGCTCTTCACCTGTACATATTTATGATAGTGTATATACCATAGAATAAACCGGAGCCTCCGTTATAAGCGGGGTATCTGTTCTTTCTTATATCATATGTGTGCTTTTACAAGTTAACGGTCAAAGCGGAGTCTTTGTTAAACCGGTTTTAGCAGCTGCATAAAGATAAAGAAAATCACTAGGGGGCTTGGTCATGTTTGAACCACAGCCACACCTCTTGATAGGCATTTCAAGCCACACAAGGAAAAATTTGTGGAGCCAAAGAGAGTATTGTACACAGTACAAACTCAAGCATAGGCACACGCTGAGCATCGCTCACAAAGTTACTTGGGGGATTTTTTTTGCAAAGCAACAAAGAGTTTGAAAGGACTCTCGTAATAGCCACGGCTTGGAAGCCTGGTGTATTCACCTAAAACCCCGGGTTAACCTACCTTCATCAAGTAAGCCACTCCTATCCAGGTAATCCTGACATGACCCATCGAACGTTTGACAAGTCAATCTTTTACAGGCCCTGAACTTGTCACGGTTAAAACGATGATTGGTTAATTGGAGGCCCGTCTTAAAAGGCTTTGTTAAATGGTTTAACTCAGAGGCCTGGCAGCCCATGAAAAGCCTCAATTTGGAGCCTGGCAGCTCGTAAAAAGCCTCGCATATTTTCCTATTTGCATTTTGTTTGTTGACAATCATAAGTATTTTTTGATAAACCGGCGTCCTTGACCCGGCTTGCTTTCCAACCACCAGTTGTTGGACATGATCAATTATAAACCGGTGGTCATTGACCCAGTCTGGTTTGACTAAATCACCAGTGTTATAAAGATAATCCGGTAGTTATACTGGTCCGGTTTAATAGATAGACCAGCATTATGAAGATGAAATTATCAAACATATCGGGTTGGTGTTAAACACCTTTACTGTATACACGTTTGGTCAATCAATGAGGTATGTTTTGTACATTATTTTTTGTACAAACACTTGATTATTCAGCTAAAGTACTATATACTTCTTGGATATTATGACATGTTTAGTGGTAAACCGCTCGACACTTTTAAGTTTTTTGGACCCAGGAAGGCAAGTCATCATAGGCTATGCATAAAATATATCCTGAAGGGCGGCACAGATTGTCACAAAGCGTTATGAAACATGCTCGATGGCATGGCAGATAAACAAAGTTTCAGCTATCCTATTACATGAAGCTTCAAAGTGGTTCAAACAGTGCCATTGTTTTTCACAGTAGCCATATAAACCGGCGACCGGATCAGGACTCTTCATCAAGACGGTTTGACGGTTGCGGATCAGTTGGTGTCGGCACTTCTTCATCCCTCCCCAGCCGCTGGAAATCAGCCGTTGACCAATCAATTCTGGTTAAAGCTTGGAACACTGCTTCCTCATGGATAAGATCAGAAGGGTTAATATCAGGGGCATAAGTGTGCTTACGAATCGGAGGCACAAGTTCTTCGACTTCATGGATATCGGCCGGCTGTCTTTTCCCTTCTGCATCATAAAACGGTTGAAAATGGGACAAATCGGTGTCCTCAGCCAATTTGCTGGCTGCTGTCCGCATCTGTTTGGTCAGCCGCCGAAGATCATCATTGTCAAAGTTTGAACCGTCTTCTTTAACGCCTGGATATCCTTTAATGATATCCTCCGCTTCAAGGTCTGGAATCCAGGCCTTGGCTCGAATAAGGGCGATTAATGCTCCTGCTCTCGCAGTGGCTCTTTTCAACTCGACAATACGCGCTGGTAACATGCCCAGCTTCTCAAGGGTCTCCTTAATCAATGTTGGCGCCAGTTTGTTATAAGCTGCTGTACTAATGGCTCGCTGAGATCCAGAGTATAGCTTCTCAACCAATGTATATGCCGCTTTGAGCTTCATCCGCATATCTACACCAAGATGAGTGATCCGAGTTCCTGCCAAAGATTTTATCAATATTTTGGTCAGTTTTAAGATTCATTGACTGGTGCAACATACATAAGCAGACACTTACCAAAGATAGCAGAGGTCATAGCGTTGATTTGGCGCTTCAAATCGGCTAGTTCTTCAACCACCGGTTTCAGGGCTTCCTCGGCATCTACAGCTCTTTTGGTCAAACCGGCTTTTTCGGTTTCCCATTTAGCACGATCTTGGTTGAAGGATTCTTTCAATTTTTCCATTCCGGCCAGGGCCTGCGTCAGCTCCTCTTTGGCTTTTGCAGCTTCGGCTTGTTGAGACTTCACATTTTCTTGCAAGTCAGAGTATTGGGCATCTTTGCTTCTCAGTTCAGTCTGCAACATTGAAGGTATATTCAACAAAACAACATATTTATGCACTAAGTATAAAGCATATAACAAGTTATCCACTTCATACTTGGGGGCTAATGCCTATTTGCTCTCAAATACTACCCTCTATACAAGTCTCTAGAACAATGCAAGTATTATCCTTGACACTTGGGGGCTAATGTACATTTGTTCTAAACCGGCTATGTGGATTAAAACCGGATTAACTTGCCAAGTTAAACCGGCCTTTGGGGGCTATGCTGCAGAACGTTATCTAATTTTTTAAAACATGAGTCTTATCTATGATTGAGGATACGCCTTTGCAAGGATCAATGATGGGATGCTTGAAGTGTTACAAAGACCCGGTTTATGATTAACAATCATAAAACGGCTCTTGGAGGCTACTTGGAATAGTATTTCAGCTATAAATCAATGTACAAGGTAGAAGCATTTACCTCATATCGTTCTTTCATCAAATTCACCAAACCGGCTTCATAATCCCGGTTTGAGTGCAGACGGTTCAAGAAGCCAGAATGAAGCTCATCAGCATTAAGATGAGCATAGTTTGATAAGTCGCTGCTCCATTTACCTTTATCCCTGGCAATTTGCTCTTCTTTGGCACTATACTGAGCCAAAATGACGGGATGACTAGGAGAGTTGTGGCCTGTTCCAGTAATAATAACGTCATCACCTTGGCCTTCAGGATTTTTGGTGGATGATGATGGAATTTTAGTGTCTTTCATTGGATTAGCTCGGTTTGGTTCTGCCGGTTCAGTATCAGGGGTGGCAGGCTCAGCATCTGTTGGTTCGTCAATATGTTGGCCGTCAAGGGGCGGATCATCAAAAGTTGTTTCAGGATGGAGGCCTTCCGGTTCACTAGTCTGCTCCAGTTCACCTCTTGGTTCTTCTTCTTCGGCAACAAGGTCTTCTGGCGGATTGGTGACCCAAGCTTTCTTGCTGGGTCTGGCTTTGGCCCTACAAATAGAATAAAAAAGGATTAACATCCTGTTCAAAAGATGTAGGGCGCATTGAAAGGAAAGGTTTTTCATAACTCACCCGGCCACAGTTTTCAAAGGGGGGAGTTGAGTTGCTGTCGATTCACCAGAAGAGGAAGGAGGTGTCACCTGACAATTTGAATCGGATGGGTTAAGAGGCTGTCTGAAATAACCTGCCTTGGGGTAAGAATGGTCAAAAGTAGGAGAGACCTCAGACCGGCGCTTCCGAACCGGTTTATCAGGTAAACCGGTAGAGGTGACCTGTTGGCCACTGTGCCGGGTTGTTCGGCGAGCTTCATGATGTTGAGTCTTCAAAATAAATGTTGGATCCAAGTGAGCAAGAGGATGAGAAAAGCTTACTTTCTGGATTGCTTGGCGAGTTTTTTGTGTTGGCATAGAGTCTGAACCGGAGGAAAGGGTAATTACCTCTACGTCATCAGCCTGACTAGCTTATGCCTGCTCCTGAGGAAGATCATTGTTAACAAGATGCATAAAAAGAGAGCCAAGTGAGTCAAGTTCTACCTCAACTTCTGGGTCATCAGTATCATCATCAAGTTCCATATTAATCCGGTCAGCCGTTTTCCGCTTTGACGTCCGTTTTACGGCTTTTGTCTTCGGGCGGGTTGGTTTGACCACTTTGTCTCCAGTTGGCTTTGCCGCTTTCTCTATGGATTTCCGTTTCCAGAAAGGGTCATCACCCTATATATATATAAGAAGGGTTACAGCTTGTATAAGTTAAAGATATTAGAGATGAAGAGGAAGTGTAATGCTTACAGCAGGCGGTTTGTTCTTGGTATAGAAGGGACTCAGACCGGTTTGACTACAGACCAGTTCCGATTCATTCAGAATTTTCTTTACACCTTCAGTAACTTCTTCCTCAGATAATTGGATGTTGCAATGGCGTTGAGGATCATCAACTTCACCGGTATATTCGCACATTAAACCGGGACGCCGGCTTAGCGGCAAGATACTCCAGGATATCCAACAACGCACAAAATCCACACCTGTTAAACCGTTTGCCATAAAGGCTCGGAGCTTGGTGATTTGAGGAGCGTATTTTGCCCTTTCTGAAGAGCTCAGGCGTTGTGGCATTGGGTGAGTATTGGATAATCTATGATCACGGAAGTCGGGGAGGGGATTTTCATGCTCAGGCGAAGTGTCTTTGCAATAGAACCAGGTTTGGTTCCATTCCTTTGGGTGGCTATGGTGTTTGGCATGAGGAAATTCCACTTCTTTCCGCTTTTGAATCGAGACACCACCAAGCTCTGTGTTCGGGCCATTCACAAACTCTGTGCGCCGGTTTAAGTGAAAGAAATCCCGGAACAATTCCGCAGTTGGTTCTTCTTGTAAATAGACTTCACAGAAGACTTGGAAATTGCATAAATTGGAGACTGAGTTGGGACCAATATCTTGTGGATGCAGTTGGAAGCTGGCAAGCACATCTCGATAAAATTTTGACCCTGGCGGTTTGAAACAACGGCCTATATGGTCAACAAAGATTATTACCTCGCCTTGTCTTGGGGTTGGAGGATTCTCTGTTCCTGGAACTCGCCATTTGATCTTAGTTTTCTTAGGCAGAGAGCCGATGATAACCATCTCATTCAATTGAGCCTCAGTAACCTGGGAACGAGCCCAGTTGCAGGCAGTGAATTGTTTGGCCATTGCAAAGCGAACAAACTGAAAATGAAAGGTCGGTTTATAAATTACGCATGATTATACACAAGAGACAAGGGAGTAAGAAACATGCTGATATGATAAATGGTACAACCCGGAGACTAGTATAATGAGAGAGAAAGGTGATGCTAGCACAGGGTTTATCAGACACTGTTAAACCGAAGCATAATTATGAAGGTAACATGCTCTTCCGGTTTATCATAGGGCTAATGGCATAGACTATTTATACAATGTTAAACCGCTTATATTGGTGCGAGGAGAAACGGATCTCACAGGAACATAGAAACAGATCTCATAGTGATGTATAAAACTTTCGGATCTAAAGATAAGACAGAAAAGCAAAAATAATTGGATCTTGAAGGGGTGCAGAACTGAAGCAATTTTTGACAAACTAGATCAGTTCTTTGCGCATAAGGATTTGTGATGACCATGGTAGGTAAGCTACGGCAAGAGATGCATCAAGCATGAAGTGTCCATCTACTAAAGGAAGAACAGGGAAGAATAGCACTGATGAACTTCGGAAGAACTGCGAAGAATGTCGAAACCCTAGAACAGATCTATGGTGAAAAAAGCAGAGAACTTACCGGAGCTGGTGAGGAAGCGGAAGGGCGCCGCAGTATTCTGGTGCGTTCAGGGTGATGCAGCGGCCAAGGTCGGAGCAGAGGCGATGGTCGACGGTGGCGGCGGAGCTCCAGAGGCTGAGCGGCACGAGGAAGACGACGCAAAGAGGCATGGGGGGAACGGTGAAAATAACCCCTCGGTCCTATTTATAAGGCGAAGTGATAAAATGGCAAGTACGGGAATTGAGGAGCCCAAAAAATGGGTAAGTTAATAAAGGTGTTGCCTCGATGACTAGATATATATTAAATGAAGGAAATCTCCGACATCAATGAATGGATGACGTCAGGGCGGTTTATCGTAATTTTGAAGTATGACGTCACGACGGTTTACAAGATAAAAAATGAAGATAAGAGAGAAGATTTTTTCTAAAGTGTGGAAGATTGACATGAACAAGTTCAAACCAATCTGGGGCCTAATGTTGGGGATATTACTACTTGAGGTAAACCGGCCTTATGTAGCCGGGTTGACTCTTTGAAGATTAGAAGCCCATGAAGATCTAAAGATGATGGCGCTTTACGGAGGGCCCAAAGGCGGGTTACAGTCTGTAAATGTAAACCGGCCTAGTCATGTAACTTGTATAGTAAGATAGAAAGAGAGAGGCTGAACCGGATACGTTTATAATCCGGCTTCGGGACTCTGTAGCCCGGCGGGCGTCAACCTATGTATATAAAGGGACGACCCGGCCGCGGTTTAGAGACAGATAACAACAACTCGAGAGCCAGACAAAGCGGATTCGCTCCCTGGCCTTCGAAACCCTAGTAATACCAATCACAACTAGACGTAGGCTTTTACCTTCATCGAAGGGGCCGAACTAGTATAAACTCACATGTCCCCTTGTCCGGTTTAACCCCTTTAAGCTAACCCGTTGCGATGGCTACAGGACTAAGTCCTTTCACGAGGATAGCTGCCGTGACAAACCCATGACAGGGTTCGCTTGGACATTTTTATACATTAACTGAGTTTCTGTGCATGCATGTGCATAATTCAAATTTGAACTACAGGCACATGCTCTAATGCATATAAATTAGTTAAAAATTCATATCTGTGTCCTTGGTTGCCTGCTTAGGTCACATGCAAGAAATGAGAATGAATGTCAAACACCCTGCCACCGTCACTCGGCCGCAAACATTGAGATACCTGGTTTTTAAATTCTAGCAAATCCAAAACTCGTCTGAAATTCATGAAACTTGGCATGCTATCATGGAGCGACATCAACATGCCGTTGTAAAAAATTTGTCCCATTTGGGGCAGGTTTGGGTATATGCTTCTCACAAACCAGAGCTTCTCACAACAAGCATGATGGTTTGGGTAGGGAACGTCCCACCTTTGGGGACGAAACGATACCCATTGCCTCTTATTGCTTCCAAATTTTTTCTCATGTCAACATAGAACAACAGGAGTGTTGTGTCAATTTTTGTGATTTTCAGGGTTCGTTTGGACATTTTATGCATTAACTGAGTTTTCAATGCATTTATGTGCATAATTCAAATTTGAACTACATGCACATGCTCCAGTGCATATAAATTGGTTGAAAAATCAAATCTATGTCCTTGGATGCATGCTTAGGTCCCATGCAAGAAATGGGAATGAATTTCAAACACCAGGGCACCATTGATTGCCGGCAAAACATTTAGATGCCTGGTTTTTATATTCTAGTAAATCTAAAACTCGTGTGAAATTCATGAAACTTGGCATTCTTTCTTGGAGTGGCATCAACATGCCGTGGTAAAAAATTTGTCCCGTTTGGGGCAGGTTTGGGTATATGCTTCTCACAAATCAAAGCTTCTCACAACAAGCATAATGGTTTCGGTAGGGAACGTCCCACCTTGGGGGACGAAATGATATCCATTGCCTCTTATTGCTTCCAAAAAAATTCTCGTGTCAACATAGAACAACAGGATTGTTGTGTCAATTTTTGTGATTTTTCGGGGTTCATTTGGCCATTTTTATGCATTAACTGATTTTTCAATGCATTTATGTGCATAATTCAAATTTGAACTACATGCACATGCTCCAGTGCATGTAAATTGGTTGAAAAAACAAATATGTGTCCTTGGGTGCATGCTTAGGTACCATGCAAGAAATGGGAATGAATTTCAAACACCAGGGCACCGTTTATTGCCGGCAAAACATTGAGATGCGTGGCTTTTAAATTCTAGTAAATCCAAAACTTGTCTGAAATTCATGAAACTTGGCATGCTATCATGGAATGGCACCTGATATGATGTGGTATTTTTCATGTCCATTCTGAGAGAAGGCGCACTCGAATAATGATGGCCAACAAAGGCATTTTGAAAAAATAGCTGCCACTTTAATATCTCAAATGCTTGTATAGTACAAACCATGTGCGTTCTGTTAACCATTCAAGTGACGCCACGTGTCTTTGTTTCAAAGGGTGTAGGAGGTGCCGTGCGGACAGCTGCTTGACCTTGACTGAACGGGAGGCGTGCGAGCGCAGTCTGGTGCGCAGGCTGACCGAGAGGAGTGCAAGCTGTCCTCGAATGCGCAGGCTCACCGGGAAGAGTGCGAGCTGTACGCTGCATAGGATCACTAGGAAGCGAGCCCTTTGACTTCCATGGCCACTCGCCTAACTCTCTGTGCGCGCGCCCCCCTCAGCGGCATGGCACGCCGCCGTCGAATGCTACCTCTCAGCACCGCCAGCTGCCATCCTCCCGCCCCCCGCCCGTCGTCCCTGAGACGACATGATGCAAAGTTAGAGAAGAATTTGTCCATCTCTTCAACGCAAACGGTTCTTTTGGATGACCTGTGTGCAACCACTTACAAACAATTTGGTGTGTTTTGCATATGTCATATTGGGTATGTTACCATTTGTCAAACTGGAAAGATTGACATTTGTTGATCTAGTAACATTGCCATTTGTCAACCTTGTAACACTGCGATTTGTCAAAATATGAAGCTAAAAATCACTAGCAGTATCTAATTTTTGCAACTAAAATTAAGTAATTAAGCATAGATTTCATTCATAGATTAAGCATTTGATCTTAATTTATACAAACAGTTCAAATCGACAGCTGAACCGACCAAACTTTTCCTTAATTGTTGCCAACCACGTACTGAAATAGCTAGTTCAACTATATGTACTAGCTAATTTTAAGTACGGTGTACAGTTCCACCACATCTATAGTCAGATGAACCGAACAAACTAGCCCCTAAATACTACTACTACTGTGGAGGGGCTTTCTACTACTTCACGCTGCCTCTCCTCTGCCGAGCGCGCTCAGTAAGAGCCGGAGGAGGAGGAGCCTATCAACGAGCTAGGCAACCGCAATACGGTGCCTGCCGCTATTGCAGCTTCAGCGACGCTCACCTCGAACGCTCTCTGCCGCTCCAGATGACCCCTCTCGAAGTGGTGGTTCTCCTTGTAGATCTCCTGATTCCTCGCCTCTGAGGTGGTGTGTGTCGCGGCCACTGCGGCGGTAAGGATCTTTGCGTGCTCGATGAGGAACTATCTTCTTCCCGACCCAGACGAGGGATCGAGCCACATAGCAGTGGCAGGAGCGTCATAAGAAGTAGATTACTAGACAATTGTTTCTCCTACTTTAGAATGCACGCAATTGTTTATTGAGGTGTGCGCGAATGATCTGTATAGTCACTTATGCAATTGGATGTTTATTTCAGTTATATATATACATGTTATTCTAATGTAGACAGAGCATATCACACGGCTTATTAGCAGCAATCGTCTGTGTTATTATTGGTCTTCGCACACATTTCTGATTACAGACCAGTTTGCCGCGTATCACACACATCTTGTTCAGTTCAATCGTTTCCATTATGTTGATTCTTTGAAACTTAGATCTATTCCACCTAAGCATGATATCAATGAGTCTCTCAAAGCCATGAGAGTTTCCATTGATGAGTGCAAAGAATGAATCGCTAGGATGCATGCAAAAAGAGATTGCTTTGTGAAAGCGTGTTCTTCTAGTTTTCATGATAATAAAGATGAAGACCTAAAAGTGATTGATGTGTCCCCTATTAAATCTTTGTTTTGCAATATGAATCTTGATAATGATGGGACTGGAGATGAGTCAACTTTAGTTAGAAGGCGTCCCAATGGTTCGAAGTTCATAGATCTTGATGCAAAAATTTATAAAAGTAGGGGTCAAAACTTTAAATAGAAATGAACGCACTATCTTGTATTTTAAGGAATTTAATTATGATAATTGCTCTTTGATATATTGTATTTCCTTGTTGCAATCTGTGCTAAATTCTCCGCATGCTTATAGTCAAAATAAAGCTTTTACTAAACATATCATTGATGCTTTGATGCAATCTTATGAATAAAAACATGAGTTGAAAATTTCTATACCTAGAAAACTCTATGATGAGTGGGAACCTACTATTAAAATAAAAATTAAATATCATGAATGCTATGCTTTGTTTCATTTGGGTGTTAGTGTTTCCATGATTCCGAAAACATTATGTGATTTGCTAGGATTCCGTGAAATTGATGATTGTTCTTTAAACTTGCACCTTGCGGATTCCACCATTAAGAAACCTATGGGAAGAACTAATGATGTTCTTATTTTTGCAAATAGGAACTATGTGACCGTAGATTTCATTGTTCTTGACATAGATTGCAATCCTTCATGTCCTATTATTCTTGGTAGACATTTCCTTAGAACGATTGGTGCAATTATTGATATGAAGGAAGGGAATATTAGATTCCAATTTCCATTAAGGAAAGGCATGGAACACTTCCCTAGAAAGAAAATTAAATTACCATATGAATCTATTATGAGAGGCACTTATGGATTGCCTACCAAAGATGGCAATACCTAGATCTATCCTTGCTTTTTATGCCTAGCTAGGGGCGTTAAATGATAGCGCTTGTTGGGAGGCAACCCAATTTTATTTTTATTCCCTGCTTTTGCTCCTATTTAGTAATAAATAATTTATCTATCCTCTGTTTTGGTTGTGTTTTTGTGTTTAATTAGTGTTTGTGCCAAGTAGAACCGTTGGGAAGACTTGGGGAAAGTCTTTTTGATCTTGCTGTAAAAAACAGAAACTTTAGCGCTCATGAGAATTGCTGCCATTTTTATTTGGAAAGTGCTATTTAGTTAATTCTTTTTGCAGATGATTAATAGATAAATTCCTCACGTCCATAAATCTATTTTAGAATTTTTGGGGTTCCAGAAGTTTGTGTTAGCTACATATTACTACAGACTGTTCTGTTTTTGACAGATTCTGTTTTTCGTGTGTTGTTTGCTTATTTTGATGAATCTATGGCTAGTAAAAGAGTTTATAAACCATAAAGAAGTCGGAATACATTATGTTTAACACCAATATAAATAAATAATTAGTTCATTACAGTACCTTGAAGTGGTGTTTTGTTTTCTTTCGCTAACGGAGCTCACCAGATTTTCTATTTAAGTTTTGTGTTGTGAAGTTTTCAAGTTTTGGGTAAAGATTTGATGGATTATGGAGAAAGGAGTGGAAAGAGCCTAAGCTTGGGGATGCCCATGGCACCCCAAGTTAAAATTCAAGGACACCAAAAAGCCTAAGCTTGGGGATGCCCCGGAAGGCATCCCCTCTTTCGTCTTTCGTCTATCGGTAACTTTACTTGGAGCTATATTTTTATTCACCACATGATATGTGTTTCGCTTGGAGCGTCTTGTATTATTTGTGTCTTTGATTTTTAGTTTACCACAATCATCCTTGCTGTACACACCTTTTGAGAGAGACTCACATGATTTGAAATTTATTAGAATACTCTATGTGCTTCACTTATATCTTTTGAGCCATATAATTTTTGCTCTAGTGCTTCACTTATACCTTTTAGAGCAGGGCGGTGGTTTTATTTTATAGAAACTATTGATCTCTCATGCTTCACTTATATTATTTTGAGAGTCCTTTAGAACAACATGGAAATTTTCTTTTAGGAATAATATAAAAACTTTCATAGAAAGTGCATTGAATACTATGAGAAGTTTGAATACTATGAGAAGTTTGATACTTGATAATTGTTTTGAGATTTGGAGATGGTGATATCAGAGTCATGCTAGTTGAGTAGTTGTAAATTTGAGAAATACTTGTGTTGAAGTTTGTGATTTTCCTTAGCATGCACGTATGGTGAACTGTTATGTGACGAAGTCGGAGTATGATTTATTTATTGATTGTCTTCCTTATGAGTGGCGGTCGGGGATGAGCGATGGTCTTTTCCTACCAATCTACCCCCCTAGGAGCATGCATGTAATACTTTGATTTTTGCAATAAGTATGTTAGTTCTTTATGACTAATGTTGAGTCCATGGATTATACGCACTCTCACCCTTCCACCATTGCTAGCATCTCTAATACCGCGCACTTTTCGCCAGTGTCATACACCCACCATATACCTTCCTCAAAACAGCCACCATACCTACCTATTATGGCATTTCCGTAGCCATTCCGAGATATATTGCCATGCAAATTTCCACCATTCCGTTATTATGACATGCTTCATCATTTTCATATTGCTTGCATGATCATGTAGTTGACATCGTATTTGTGGCAAAGCCACCGTTCATAATTCTTCATACATGTCACTCATGCATCATTGCACATCCCGGTACACCGCCGGAGGCATTCACATAGAGTCATATTTTGTTCTAAGTATCGAGTTGTAAGTAAATAAAGTGTGATGATCATCATTATTAGAGCATTGTCCCAAGTGAGGAAAGGATGATGGAGACTATGATTCCCCCACAAGTCGGGATGAGACTCCGGACAAAAAATAAAGAAAGAGAGGCCATAAAAAGGAGAAGGCCCAAAAAAATAAGAGAAAAAGAGAGAAGGGACAATGCTACTATCCTTTTTCCACACTTATGCTTCAAAGTAGCACCATGATCTTCATGATAGAGAGTCTCCTATGATATCACTTTCATATACTAGTGGGAATTTTTCATTATACAAATTTTCTTGTATATTCCAATGATGGGCTTCCTCAAAGTGCCCTAGGTCTTCGTGAGCAAGCAAGTTGGATGCACACCCACTTAGTTTCTTTTGTTGACCTTTCATACACTTATAGCTCTAGTGCATCCGTTGCATGGCAATTCCTACTCACTCACATTGATATCTATTGATGGGCATCTCCATATCCCGTTGATATGCCTAGTTGATGTGAGACTATCTTCTCCTTTTTGTCTTCTCCACAACCACCATTCTATTCCACCATATAGTGTTATATCCATGGCTCACACTCATGTATTGCATGAAGATTGAAAAAGTTTGAGAACATCAAAAGTATGAAACAATTGCTTGGCTTGTCACTGGGGTTGTGCATGATTTAAATAATTTATGTGGTGAAGATGGAGCATAGCCAGACTATATGATTTTATAGGGATAACTTTCTTTGGCCATGTTATTTTGAGAAGACATGATTGCTTAGTTAGTATGCTTGAAGAATTACTATTTTATGTCAATATTAAACTTTTATCTTGAATCTTTAGGATCTGAACATTCATGCCACAATAAAGAAAAAATACATTGAGAAATATGTTAGAAAGCATTCCACATCAAAAATTCTTTTTTATCATTTACCTACTCGAGGACGAGCAGGAATTAAGCTTGGGGATGATTGATACGTCTCCAACGTATCTACAATTTTGGATTGCTCCACGCTATTATATTATCTATTTTGGATGTTAATGGGCTTTATTTTACACTTCTATACAATTTTTGGTACTAACCTACTAACCGGAGGCCCAACCCAGATTGCTGTTATTTGCCTATTTTAGAGTTTCGCCGAAAAGGAATATCAAACGGAGTCCAAACAGAATGAAACCTTTGGGAACGTGATTTTTTCAACAAATGTGATGGAGGAGACTTGGAGTGGGCGTCAAGAAACAATCAAGGAGGCCACGTGGTAGGGGGCGCGCCCTCCACCCTCATCGGCCCCTCGTTGCTCCACCGACGTATTTCTTCCTCCTATATATATCCACGTACCCCCCCCCCCAAACATCCAGGAGCAAAACGAAAACCTAATTCCACCGCCGCAACCTTTTGTACCCGAGAGATCCCATCTTGGGGCCTCGGAGCTCCACCGGAGGGGGCATTGATCACGGAGGGCCTCTACGTCAACTCCATGGCCTCTCCGGTGATGTGTGAGTAGTTTACCTCAGACCTTCGAGTCCATAGTTATTAGCTAGATGTCTTCTTCTCTCTCTTTGGATCTCAATACAAAGTTCTCCTCGATCTTCTTGGAGATCTATTCGATGTAATCTTCTTTTTACGGTGTGTTTGTCGAGATCCGATGAATTGTGAGTTTATGATCAAGTTTATCTATGAACTATATTTGAATCTCCTCTGAATTCTTTTATGTATGATTGGTTTATCTTTGCAAGTCTCTTTGAATTATCAGTTTGGTTTGGACTACTAGATTGATATTTCTTGCAACGGGAGAAGTGCTTAGCCTTGGGTTCAATCTTGCGGTGCTCGATCCCAGTGACGGAAAGGAAAACGACACGTATTGTATTGTTGCCATCGAGGATAAAAAGATGGGGTTTATATCATATTGCATGAGTTTATCCCTCTACATCATGTCATCTTACTTAAAGCATTACTATGTTTTTATGAACTTGCATGCTGGATAGCGGTCGATGTGTGGAGTAATAGTAGTAGATGCAGAATCATTTCGGTCTACTTGTCATGGACATGATGCCTATATACATGATCATACCTAGATATTCTCATAATTATTCACTTTTATATCAATTGCTCGATAGTAATTCGTTTACCCACCGTAATACTTATGCTCTTGAGAGAAGCCACTAGTGAAACCTATGGCCCCCGGGTCTATCTTCCATCATATTAATCTTCCAACACTTAGCTATTTCTATTGCCATTTATTTTACTTTGCATCTTTATTTCTATTTATCATAAAAAATACCAAAAATATTATCTTATCATATCTATAAGATCTCACTCTCGTAAGTGGCCGTGAAGGGATTGACAACCCCTATATCGCGTTGGTTGCGAGGTTCTTATTTGTTTGTGTAGGTGCATGGGACTCGAGCATGATATCCTACTGGATTGATACCTTGGTTCTCAAAAACTGAGGGAAATACTTATGCTACTTTACTGCATCACCCTTTCCTCTTCAAGGGAAAACCAACGGAGTGCTCAAGAGGTAGCACTCGACTTGTTGACTTTGCTTGTAGAAGGCTTGGTAGATGATGTTGGAGTCGTTGAAGCTTGGGTGTTAGAGAAGCCATATGACTTGGATGAGAACTTGGCATACTTGTAATCGTCTTGCACTTGACGTTCCGCTTTTGTAGCTTGATGCACTAGCTCGATGAGGTTCGAGTATGGTTGGAAGTCGGCGATCTTATTGATAGGATGGTTGAGTCCATTCAAGAAATGTGCCATTGTTTTCTCATCATCTTCCATGACGTTGGCTCTTATCATGGCAATCTCCATCTCCTTGTAGTACTCTTCAATGCTCTTGGTTCCTTGCTTGAGTAGTTGGAGTTTCTTGAAGAGGTCGCGGTTGTAGTAGGTAGGTACGAAACATGCTCTCATGACATCCTTCATTTGTGCCCAAGTAGTGATGGGTGGTTCACCTCTTGCCTCTCGGCGCTCGATGACTTGTTCCCGCCAAATGATGACAAAGTCTTGGAACTCAAGGGATGCCATCGCGATCTTATTCTCTTCTTCATAGTTGTGCAAACGGAAGATTTTGTCGACCTTCAATGCCCATTATAGGTACTCTTCGGGATCGTTGCTTCCGTTGAACTTGGGCATGGTGAATTTGAGCTTTTCGTAGCGTTGCTCTTCATTGTGTTGGGGTCGAGGATGATGACGTCCATGTTGTTGATAATTGTCCAACTCGTGTTGCTCTTGGCGTGAAGGGTTCTCGACCTCATGTTGGACTTGTCGTGGAGGATTTCCATTGTCTTCATGCTCTTGACGAACTTCATGTTCTTGGCGAGCTTGTGGAGGAGCTTGTCGAGCTTGACGTTGCACGCGAGCTTGATGTCGTCGTTCATGAATTTTGTCGCGAAGTGCTTTCCTCTTGTTCACGAGCTTGTCGGCCTCGGTTGGCTATGGCTCGACTTGAATCTTGGAGGGATTTTTGCACCTCAAGTGCTTGAGATTAACGGAGTTGTAGTTCTTGGCGTTGTGCCTCGGTATCTTGTGCAACTTCGTGTAGACGCGCTCGCTCTTCCCCTTCATGTTGGCGTTGTCATTGTCGTTCTCGTGCTAGCGCAAAAACCTCTTGGGTTTGACATCATCGGTTCTCTTGAGAGTCAGTGTCGCATAGAGGATTGAGGCTTGCTTAACGATCATTGCGCACGGCACGGCATAGAGTGTTCGATGTCGGTGTACTTGAGCCGGAGAGGGTGAAGTCGGAGTGTCGACTTGAACGGCTCCTTCTTTAAGAGGACAAAGTGGAAGAAGAGCGGTTGAGCAACAAAGCGTGAATCTCTTCCATCCTTGCGTCATTCTCTTGATTGTGATCGTCGAGCTTGTGGTCGAAGTACTCCCTTGTACGTTGATCGGAGAGTCACAAATCGGTGGCGAGGTTGTCGATGCGTTCACTCATTGCTTTTTGCTCTTGATGCAAAGCACGTTGTGTACCAAAGAGGTGGCTCTTGGTGACGTAGGAGTTCATGTCGTCGTAGTGCTCAATGAAGAGTGGGTTTGTAGACGTACTTGTCCTATCCTTCATTCCAAGACAAATGTGAGTGGTAGAAAGAGAAGAACGAATACCAAATGTACCTTGACCGGAGTTGAAAGTGGATCAATGATCACTCCAATGTAGGACAAGGAAATAGCACAATTGGTACTAGCTCTTGTTAGTTTCTCACACCTACACAAATAAAAGCTTATGGTGGAGCTTGGTTAGGATTGTGGCACAAAATTTGATGCAATTGTAAGTGAGCTTCAATAATGTTGGAAAAGATTCGCAAGATGCAATGTAAAAAGTAGACCAGCATATAAGGTACATGGAAACACACACGCAAAAACATAAGTGGGGTCGTGCAACCAAGGGTGAGCCAAAATGTGGAATCCACAAAAATGGTCTTGTTGCTTAACACTAGAGAGACGCTAGCACGGTTGCACAATAGGCGGATACAAAGACTTGTGCACATCCTACTAAGCAAAAATGCAACAACTTCTATCCTAAGTATGTTCTATGCAAGGTGTTTCTATGATATGATCCAAGATGATCGAGTATGACAATCTTAAATGTTGTATGATGCGATGGTTCTTGCTTAAAAGCTCTTTGCTTATCTTTCCTTTTTGCTTAAAAGCTTGTTTGGCTCTATGTTCTTTGAGCTCTTTTCTCATGCAATGCTTGACGAACCAAGATAGCAATTGTGTATGCGATGACAACTTTGTGACACAAGAGATGATACCAATATATGCAACAATGATGTATGTATGTTATGGGAAGTGTGATCACTAATGTGCACAAGTCTCATTGCCGGCAATACTCAATGGCTAGTCTCGATGGGTAAGCAATGCAAAGGAGTAAGGCTAAGATGGCTATCAATGTAATGGCAAGAATGATGTATCATGATATCAAGACGAGGTTACCGTTCTTTGGTTCCTTGTCCGTAAGCAAGAATGGATGACGGTGATCGAACGAGTGTGACGAATACCAAGATGTAGTCGAGGTGGTCGTTGTTGATGACGCGTCCGTGGCGAAGATGAGCGGCGGTGATGTTGATGTCGAACCATACCTAGATAGCCGAAACACAAAAGGATACGGAACCGCAACTCAAATTCTCAAACCTCGAAGTGGCAACACGTGTCGGAGTGCGAAACGGGCAAGCAATGGTGGTGGTATGCGGAAGTGGAGATGGTGTATAGGTGGTAGGAGTGCGTATGCAGAAATGTGGGGCGGTGGTGGTGACTAAACTGAAGAAATTCAGTTTCGTCAGTGTGGGTCGGACGTCCGGGCTGGGCCGGTCATCCGGTCGTCGGACGTCTGGTAGGGGTCGGACGTCCAGTGCCAGGGCGAAATTCGGGCACGGGATGAACAGCTAGGGTTCATGGTGGAGATGTGTAAATTCGTCGAATCCGGATGATTTTGTGGATGGAAAAGGGTGGAGACAAGGAGGAAAAGCTAGATCCACTCAAAACAAAGCAAATCCACGGATCAAATCCATCAAAATTTCAACACACCAACAAATCACAAAAAAATTGGGGCTATTTTTGTGGGAAATTTTCGAATTTGGGACAAGAACAACAAAAACTAGGCTAGCAACACAATGGGGAGGCTCCGAAATCGTGATCAACATGGCTCTTGATACCAAGATGATGTAGGGTGGAACCCTAATCGGCCGATCTTTCACGAAAGGAGCGGATCCCGCAATGAACACGAAGAACACGAGGAGGGAAACGAGGGAATTCACAAGGGGAAACACAAGAGGAAACACTAAACCAACATGAATAAGTCACCCATGTGCTAGATCCTCGAGTACATAAGAGAAGATACACGATCCACGGACAACTAAGGACGATACAAGGGTAGCCGGTCTTCTCCATGAGGAGGTATTGAGTTCTTCCCTAAAAGGGGTCTTGAATCCGCTTGGGGGATCTTCTCCGGTGGAGGCCCGAATCTCCAGGAGAAGGTAACCAAGTGGGTGAGCAAAGCTCTCACACAAAATATGAGCTAATCCTTTGCTAACCCTAGAAAGGAGGAGGGAGTGGTCTATATATAGTCTTAGTTTAAAAAGGGGCGAAAAAGGGGGTACATGGGCTGTGGCCCAACACATGGCAGCGCACAGGCGCCGGACGTCCAGGAGTCACCGGTCGTCCGGAGGCTCGCGAGGGTACGGAAGTCCGGTGCCTGTCGGATGTCTATAATTTCGGCTCGGGTGTGCTTCGGTCGAACGTCCGGTCGGGGTCGGGCGTCCGGGCTTCGGTCGTCTGTTGGACTCCGGAAATCCGTAGATTTGGCTTGGGTGTGGTGGCGTCGGTCGTCCGGAGGGGGCTGGACGTCCGGAGCCTGGGGATCATCGAACATCCGGTCCTGGCCGGTCGTCCGGAGCATGTAGCTTCTTCTTCATCACTTCTTCATCTCCATCTTCAGGTCCATCTTCCTCTTCTTCTTCTCCTTGCTCCTTAGCTTCTCCATGGTACCTGAGTATGCACAGTGTGTCCGTATGAGGTAGTAGCCATGTCTCATGTGCATCAAAGTGGAAACGTGAGAAGAGTGATGTCACCTCGGTTTTGAGAGCTCTTGCGTGTGCTCGTGTCATGGGTCTGCTAGGCACTTGGTGAGGCGATGGCAGGTCCATGGGGATGACCTTGGAATGCTCCGCATCAGGTTCGGGGATTTTTCGGAGTACCGGGAGGTTACCGGAACCCCCCGGGAAAGTTAATGGGTCTCATGGGCCATAGTTGAGAGGAGGAGGTAGGCCAGAGGAGGTGGCGCGCCCCCTAGCAGTCCGAATTGGATAAGGGGTGGGGGCGCGGCCCCCCTTTCCTTCTCCCTCTCCACCTCTTTCCCCTTTCCCCCTCTCCGTTGGAAGGAAGGGGGAGCCGACTAGGACTAGGAGTCCTAGTGGGACTCTCCCCACTTGGCGCGCCCCTAGGGCCGGCCGGCCTCCCCTCTCCTCCTTTATATACAGGGGCGGGGCACCCCAAAGGAACATCAATTGTTCTCTTAGCTGTGTGCGGTGCCCCCCTCCATAGTTTACTCCTCCGGTCATAGCGTCGTAGTGCTTAGGCGAAGCCCAGCGCGTATCAGATCACCATCACCGTCATGCTTACAAAATCTCCCTTGACCATCTGATGGATCAAGAGTTCGAGGGACATCATCGAGCTGAACGTGTGCTGAACACGGAGATGTCGTACATTCGGTACTAAGTTCGGTTGGATCGTGAAGACGTTCGACTACATTAACCGCGTTAACCTAACGCTTCCGCTTTCGGTCTACGAAGGTACGTGGTCACACTCTCCCCCTCTCGTTGCTATGCATATCCTAGATAGATCTTGCGTGATCGTCAGAATTTTTTTGAAATTGCATGCTACGTTCCCCAACACCTTTGTCATCGGTATGTTACTTGCCCAAGATTCGATCGTCGGTATCTTCATACCTAGTTCAATCTCGTTACTGGAAAGTCTCTTTACTAGTTCCTTAATACATCATCCCGCAACTAACTCACTAGTCACATTGCTTGCAAGGCTTATTATGATGTGCATTACCAAGAGGGCCCCAGAGATACCTCTCCGATACTCGGAGTGACAAATCCTAATCTCGATCTATGACAACCCAACAAACACCTTCAGGGATACATGTAGAGCATCTTTATAATCACCCAGTTATGTTGTGAAGTTTGATAGCACACAAGGTATTCCTCGATATCCGGGAGTTGCATAATCTCATAGTCGAAGGAATATGTATATGACATGAAGAAAGCTATAGCAATAAAACTGAACGATCAACATGCTAAGCTAATGGATGGCTCTTGTCCATCACATCATTCTCCTAATGATGTGATCCCATTTATCAAATGACAACACATGTCTATGGTTAGGAAACTTAACCATCTTTGATTAACGAGCTAGTCTAGTAGAGGCTTACTAGGGACACGGTGTTTTGTCTATGTATCCACACATGTATCAAGTTTCCGGTCAATACTATTCTAGAATGAATATTACACATTTATCATGATGTAAGGAAATATAAATAACAACTTTATTATTGCCTCTAGGGCATATTTCCTTCAAAAGGTGGGTTTCAAGAGGTCAAAACTTTAACTAGTGATGTGCCCACTCTTTTGGATTACAAAGATTTTAATTATGATAGTTTCTCTTTGATTGATTGTATTTCTTTGTTGCAATCCATGATGAATTCACCCCATGCTTATGAATAAAATAAATCCTTTACTAAACATATTGTTGATGCTTTGATGAGATCTTTGGAAGAAAAGTTGGAATTATAAGTTCCAATTCCTAGAAATTACATGATGAATGGGAACCTACTATGAAAGTCAAGATTAAAAATTATGAGTGTTTTTCTTTATGTGACTTGGGTGCTAGTGTTTCTATAATTCTGAAATCTTTATGTGATGTGCTCGGTCTTACCGATATTGAAGATTGTTCTTTAAATTTGCAATCGGCGGATTCTACTATTAAAAAGCCTATGGGAAGAATTAATGATGTTCTTATTCTTGAAAATAGGAATTATGTGCCCATAGATTTTATTGTTCTCGATTTTTGATTGCAATCCGTCTTGTCCAATTATTCTTGGTAGACCATTTTTACGCACTATCGGTGCCGTGATTGATATGAAAGAAGGCAATATTAAGTTCCAATTTCCATTAAGGAAGGCTATGGAACACTTTCCTAGAACAAGAATTAGGCCACCATATGAATAAATCATGAGGGCATCTTATGGATCTAAGACCAAAGATGACAAAACTTAGATCCTTGCTTTATGCCTAGCTAGGGGCGTGAAACAATAGCGCTTGTTGGGAGGCAACCCAGTGAATAAATTTTATTTTTGATTTTTGCTTCCTATTCTTGAGTGTTAGCAAAATTATGCTGCTATTATGTTTGTGTTTTTTCTGTTTTAGTTAGTGTTTGTGCCAAGTAAAGCCTTTAGGATCTTCTTGGGTGATAGTTGTTTGATCTAGCTGAAAAACAGAAACTTTTGCACTCACGAAAATAATTTTAATTTTTAACCAGAGCGTGATAAAATACCAACTCTTTCTGAAGAAGATTTATATACAAATTTCTCAGGTCTTCCTAAATTTTCGGAGTTTTTGGACTTAGAGAAGTATTCGAAATACCCATATTGCGACAGACTGTTCTATTTTTGACAAATTCTGTTTTATTTGCGTTGTGTGCTTCTTTTGATGATTCTATGGTTTTCTCTGAAGAGTTTGTGCAATAGAAAAGTTGGCATACAGTAGATATAATGCAAGAATAAAATATGAATTGGTTTGCAACATCACTTATAGTAGTGATTTGTTTTCTTATACTAACGGATCTCACGAAGGTTTTGTTGAGTTTTGTTTGATTGAAGTTTTCAAGTTTTGGGTTATCTTACGATGGATGGAGGAATAAGGAGTAAGAAGAGCCTAAGCTTGGGGATGCCCACGGCATCCCAAGCTATTATCCAAATAGAAGCAAGCAACTAAGCTTGGGGATGCCCCGAGGGGCATCTCCCCTTTCTTCTAACGACCATCGGTATTTTACTCGAAACTATATTTTTATTCGTCACATACTATGAGTTTTGCTTGGAGCGTCTTGAATGATATGAGTCTTTGATTGTTTTGTTTTGTGTTTTTAGTCTTGATCCCTTGCTGGACACACTTGTTTGAGAGAGTCAAAATTATGCCATGACTTGTTAGAATTGCTCTCTATGCTTCACTTAAATCTTTATGAGCTATGGATTTGTTCTAATGCTTCACTTATATCTTTTTGAGAACGGTGCTCTTTAGTATTTTTGAATAAATGCTCTTTTGCTTCACTTATATTTATTTGAGAGTTAGTAATTTTTCTAAGATATTCTCTCTTGCTTCACTTTAATTAATTTGAGAGAAAGAAATATTATGCCCATGATCTTCACTTATATTTATTTTGAGCTTATCAAAAGCAACACAAGAAAATTAGTCCAAAAATGATAGATATCCAAGAAGGATATAATAAAAACTTTCATGAAGATCATTGGACAAAATAAACTTCATTCTTTGTAATAGTTTTGAGATATGATGATGTGATATGTGAGTCATGTTGATGAGTAATTGTGCTTTACTAAGAATATTGGTGTTAAGGTTTGTGATTCCCTATGCAAGAACGAAAGTCAATAGTCACGCAATGAAGTTACATCCTACTTGTGGTGCATTATTCGGTGTTAATTATGATTAATGCTCACTTATGAGATTATTCGTTTCTTGGTTGGTCGCTTCTCAATCTTTTGCTAGCCATCATTTTGCACTAAGTATGATCACTACTTGTGCATCCAAAATCCTTTAAACCAGTTTTGCCACATGAGTCCACTATATCTACCTATATGTGGTATTCTTTTGCCGTTCTAAGAAAATTTGTATGTGCTATCTCTAATATTCAAAATAAATTTCTCTTTTGTGTGCTCATACCGCTCGCAAGCGGTGAGGGGTGGCTAATATTTTCCATGCTAGATATGTTATTCTCACGATGAATGTTTATTCACTTGTCATTACACGAGAGTAAGGCAAAGGTATTAGGGATGCCCAGTCCCGAAATGAAAAATAAATTTACTTTATGTTGTCAAATAATAAATTCCTTGAAAAGTGTTGGTATGGAAGGCACCCGTGGATACGTCTAGCCATGGAATGTGAAAGTATGGTGGAAAAAGGAATATACTTTATTTTCTATTTGGGAACCGCCTACGATATATCTAGCATGGAAAGTGTTGGGAACTCTAAGTCGTTTTCGTTGGTGGGAAAAGTATGCCTCTCAAAATGTTTTTATCTCTCAATTTTTGCTTTGAGCTCTAGCGCCTCTACAAATGTTTTCATTGGATTGCTTTCTTGCCACCTTGAAGCCTCCCCTCCTTGTAACTTAGAATAGCTTATTTTTTGTTTTCATTCTTTATTCCACTTCTCGTGGATCTGTACATATACTTTTGTTTGTTCTTTTAATAAAATGTTGTGGGGCCAAGCCCTGCAGTTTTCATGGTAAAAAATCCCTACTTCCCTCTGCGAAGGGCCTTTCTTTTACTTTATGCAATTTTTTTTAATTTGAGTCTCCATCTTCTCTTAAAAAGCACCAACTAGGGGGCACTATGATCGTACTTGAGCATTTGGTGTAGTTAATATGCGAGTGTGTTTCATGAATGTATCATTGATTGAGCATGATGGGCCAGGGATAACTTATTTTAGCGTTGATATTTTGGAAGACGTGGTTGCTTGTTGGTATGCTTGAGTATTTAAGTCTCATGTCAAAACTAGACTATTGCTTTGAATAATATAAAAGTCCAAATGTCCATGCTACAAAGAAAAGAATATGAGATGACATGTTAGGCAGCATTCCACATAAAAAATTATGTTTTTATCATTTACCTGCTCGAGGACGAGCAGGAATTAAGCTTGGGGATGCTGATACGTCTCCAATGTATCTATAATTTTTGATTGTTCCATGTTGTTATATTATCATTCTTGGATGTTTTATAATCATTTTATAGTCATTTTACATCATTTTTTATAGTAACCTATTGACATAGTGCCAAGTGCCAGTTGCTATTTTTTGCAGGTTGTTTACATCCCAGGTAATCAATATCAAATGGAGTCCAAATGCAGCGAAACTTTTTGTGGATTTTTTTGGACCAGAAGACATCCATTGGGCTGGAGAAGCGCCTTGGGCTGCTCCGAGGGGAGCACAACCCACCAGGGCACGCCTGGAGGCCCAGGCGTGCCCTGGTGGGTTGTGCCCACCTCAGGTGCCCCCTGGACCGCCTCTTTACTCTATAAATACCCCAATATTCCAGAAACCCTAGGGGAGTTGACTAAAATCAATTCTAGCCGCCGCAGAGTCTAGAACCACTAGATCCAATCTAGACACCACCACAGAGAGGTTCATCATGTCCATTGATGCCTCTCCGATGATGTGTGAGTAGTCTTTTTTATATCTTCGGGTCCGTAGTTAGTAGCTAGATGGCTTCCCCTCTCTCGTTTGATTCTCAATACAATGGTCTCTTGGAGATTCATATGATGTAATTCTTTTGCGGTATGTTTGTTGGGATCCGATGAACTTTGAGTTTATGATCAGATCTATCTCTTTTTAACCATGAAAGTTATTTGAGTCTTCTTTGATCTCTTATATGCATGATTGATTATAGCCTTGTATTTATTGTCCAATATTTGGGTTTTGTTTGGCCAACTTGATCTATTTGTCTTGCAATGGGAAGATGTGCTTTGTGATGGGTTCGATCTTACCGTGCTTGATCCCAGTGACAGAAGGGGAACCGACACGTTTGTATCATTGCTATTAAGGATAACAAGATGGGGTCTATTTATACATAAATAGATATTGTCTACATCATGTCATCATTCTTATTGCATTACTCTGTTTCTCCATGAACTTAATACTCTAGATGCATGTTGGATAGCGATAGATGTGTGGAGTAATAGCAGTAGATGCAGGCAGGAGTCGGTCTAGTAATCTCTGATGTGATGCCTATATACTGATGATTGCATGGATATCGTCATGATTATTTTAAGTTTTAGCAATTGCCCAACAGTAATTTGTTCACCCACAGTTTGCTATTTTTCTCGAGAGAAGACACTAGTGAAAACTACGGCCCCCGAGTCTCTTCCCTATTTTATTTACCTTTGCGATCTATTTTATTTGCCATTTGTTTTCAGAACTATTAAACAAAAATACCTTTCTGCAATTTATTTTATCCGAGAACTATTTATCTCATCTATCATATTTTTATCACGTCTGTTTGCCAATTTCTGGTGCCGTTACCCGAAAGGGATTGACAACCCTTTAACACGTCGGCTTGCAAGTATTTGTTATTTGTGTGCAGGTGTTGTTTACGTATTGTTGCTTGGTTCTCCTAATGGTTTGATAACCTTGGTCTCATCACTGAGGGAAATACCTACCGTCGATGTGCTGCATCATCCCTTCCTCTTTGGGGAAATACCGATGTAGTCTAGCAGACATCAAGTCTTCATACCAATCATAGAGAAAGCAGACAAGGAAAAGTTCTTCAAACACAAGCATATCATAGAAGCAAATGAGTGCAAATAAATAGAACTAATAAGCTCGATGAAGACAAAGACTTGTTCGACCAGTTCAAGTTGCTAGCGCAACTCCACGTCTTGTTGGAGGGGCTAAGAATAAAGTCATAAGACTAAGTCTTTGCTCTATTCTTCATGAGCTAAAGTCACTCAGACTTCATCCAATACTCGTGGTAGATCTCTAGGACCTTCATGGACTTGTTCTTCCGTCGTCCACAATTACTCTTGGATGCTCATAACTAAAACCTAACCGTCTAGTGGTTGCACTGTCCACAAGATCAAAGGTTAACTTAAGCTTCAATCAAGTTCTTCATTGATGCTCAATCACTTAGAAGTTTTTTCTGTGGTTTTTGACTTACTATCATTATCTCAATCTCTTCAAGGGGATGGGTTCCTCAGATAAACTCTTGTCAATTCTATCATGGAGCAACCAACATCTAAGGTTGAAATGGGATGTCTATTTATAATAGGGAACAATCCAGGGGGATAATATGACCATTGGAGGCACTAGCCAACCAATGTACACATGACACATGATGAAACAGTCAAACGCAACCAACTGACTCACTTGCGAAACAAGTCATGTGACTCTTCTGTGAGGACTTTCACCTACGGTGTCCCCAAGAACTTTATATAGGACAACAAAGAGAAATGAACTGCACCAAAGAGATAATGAAGTCTTCACTCGGAGAAATATGTTCGATTGAAACACACCGAAGATCTAAATCTCAAGTTTCACTTAGACCCCCACCCCAAGTTAGGGCTTGCCCTATGATCCAAAGAAGAAAAATCCCTCGAACGGACATTCCGAAGTTATTCATTGTCACCACAATTTCTTGGGGTCATAACTCTCATGTTAAACCAAATCCTCAGGGACTTTCACCCACGCATACTCACAACCACACTAGCCCATTAACCATTTTGTCATTAATCATCTAAAACCCCCAAGGAGGCACTAGATGGACCTACAAACACGAAGGGATTCCTTTGTCACGTGATTTGATCATGTACAGTAGTGTATGGAAGTTATTGTTTTATTTCCTAGTGTTGTTTTGTCTATACTACTTAAGGTATTTTCCTTCAAGAGATTTGGCCTTTCAAGTTTTTTTATGATAGCTAATTGTCTTTCTGTGAAGATGATCTTTTAGTTGATAATATGATCAGTGGTCAAACTATTGGAATATTGAAATTGTTTGAACATTTCAAAATAGTAGGTTGCATATAGAAAACCGGATACGATGTGTAGCATGCATAACTGTCTTCTTTGTTCTATCTGTTAGCATTTACTAGCAAATATGCCCCTGCCTTGTAACGGGAGAAACAAATGTTGGCACACACTACTAGGGAAAACCTTATACATAGAATCTTAACAGTAACGCGACACAAAAAGAGGCGCTACTGCTAATTATCAGTAGCGTGGGAACAAAACAGGCGCTACTGCTACTCAGTTACTAGTAGCGCGGCCCAGTGGAACCACACTGCCACTAAAATCGACCGACAATACCCGCCCCTAGGTTTAGTAGTAGCGCGCCCTTGCTAACCGCGCTACTGATAAAGTTATAGGAGTAGCGCGCTTTTTTTGGGTTGCGCTACTGCTAATTTTGAAACTGGCCACATGGCGGGCCCCGCTTAGCAGGAGCACGTGTACCGGAAGCACATTGCCGCTATGTTCTTAGCTGTAGCGTGGTTTATGACCCACGCTACTGCTAAGACGCAGGATAATGCCACCTTTTCCCTCCCCCTCCCCATCCTCTCTTCCTCGCTTTCCCCTACCTCCCACCTCTCTCCCTCACATTGCTTCTTCCTCACTACTTCTCCCCCCATTACTCTCCCTCTTCTACCTACCTTTCTCTCTCTTTATTACTCCTAGTTAACTACACCACCTCCATTAATGCATCTCCTTTATCCTTTTCCTTCCCCCTCCACTAGTTGAAGTTGTCTCCTCCCAAATTAGCTAGCTAGGTAGATGTAGCATTTAGTTAGTGACCTATGTACCCCCTAACAAGATCTAGCCTTGTCAAGAAGAGCTTTATCCACTTTTGATCTCCCTAATACATGCATCCATCTCCACTGCGTGTGCTCGATCGATCTCGAGAGACAGGTGATTAAAAATTCATGATTTTGCAAGAATGGAAAATTGTGTATGTGTGTGCGATATCACATAATCGGGCGATATGATGGAAATTGTGTGTGTGGCATGAGTTGTGCCCAATTGTGCTTATGAGTTGACTATGTTTCTCCGAAATGTCGATTTATTTCTGTTTCGGTGAATTCCGGGCAAACTCTAGATCTATATGTCCTATTTTTAGGGAAGGTCATCCCGAATTTTTGTATGACTTTGATGCATGCACACATTTTTATAATCAATTTGTTTATTCTTATCGTGCAGGCGTTCATGATGGTCAGTGGAACGATGGTGGATAGGTGGTTGCGGTCAGCGGTGCACGACACGAAATAAAATAACCTGCCAAAGGTTTTATGTCCGCGTCGAAGATGCAAAGGAATAGTTTGGCTCGACCCCTATGACGATGGTCGTGTCGAAGCGCACCTGCTCATGACTGGTTTCATGGATGGCTATACTCGGTGGATAATTGAAGATGAGGATGATGATGTTGAGGACGCCGACGGGGCAGGCAATGAAGACACGGGGCAAGACGAAGAGATGATCGATAATGGTGGCAGGGAAGAGGCCGGACGTGGCGGCGGAGAAGGGGCCGGACATGGCAAAGGAGAAGGGGCCAGACATGGCGGCGGAGAGAACGTGGACTCCATGCCGTAGAGTTCGTCGGTACTAAGTTCAATCGTGCGGGACCCTCATGTTCAAGCACTGCTTTGCAAGGAGATGAGTACTGAGAGAGTTGCTTCTAGAGAGGAGGCTAAGCTGCAGCAACTCGTGGTAGACTCGAACACTCCATTGTATGATGGTTGCAATCCTGAGGTGATCCGCTTGAGTTTCACGCTCCAACTCCTGAAGACGAAGGCTAAAAACAAATGGATCGACACTAGCCTCGATGAGCATCTCAAGTACCTAAAGGATGTTCTTCCTACGGGAAATCTATGTCCTACTAGTGTGGATGAGGCCAAGAAGATCATGTGCCCTCTTGATTTGCCACATGTTAGATACCATGCATGCATCAACGATTGCATAATTTATAGGAAGGAGCATGCAGAAAAAACAAGTTGTCCGGTGTGCAATGCTTCTCGATACAAGAAGGTCGGGAAGTAATCTCCCCAGAAAGTTGTATGGTACTTTCCGATCACTCCCCGTCTCCAGTGGTATTTCGTAGATCCCAAGGAAGCAAAGCTCATGTGTTGGTGCGCGGAGAGGAAGAAGCCTGGCGATGGAGATGATCCGAAGCTGAGACAAGTCAAGGATGGAAGCCACCGGAGAGCGTTGAACGGTTTAATTGGTATTTCGAATGTGATGCAAGGAACATCGTACTCGACGCGTGTACCGATGGCATGAATCCGTTTGGCAACCAGAACATCAACCATAGCACATGGCCCATGTTTGTATGGATGTACAACCTCCCCCCTGGTGGTGCATGAAGTCGAAGTACATTCACATGAGCATGCTGATTCAAGGGCCAAAACAACCAGGAAATAATATTAATATGTATCTGGGGCTACTTCAATAGGAGTTAGACACGTTATGGAAAACACCGTCCAAGACATGGGATGCCAGCAAAGGCGAGTATTTCTACATGAGAGCCACGCTGATCACGATGGTGCACGACTATCTCGGTTACGGATATGTCGCAGGCCAGGTGTGCCATGGATATTGCGGATGCATGCGGTGCATGTATGATACGACTTCTCAGCAGCTAACGTCAAGGAAAGATTGTGGGCCTGGGAAAATCGTGTACATGGGGCATCGTAGACGGCTTGATCAGGACGACCAATGGAGAAACCGTGGAGATCTATTCAATGGTCATGTTGAGCATCGAGGACCTCCACATAAGCGGAGCGGCGCCAAAATCGATGAGCTGTTGAAAAACAAGGAACAGTGCCCCGCGTCGGGAAAGACGATGAAAAAGGCACCGGAGCCACTACTGAAGAAGGTATGGAAGACGAGGTCTGTGTTCTGGGACTTGGAGTACTGGCACAAACTCGACACACCTCATTGCCTTGATCAAATGCATATCTGTAAGAATGTCCTTGAGAGCTTTCTCGCGACACTGATGAACATGCCGGATAAGACCAAGGATGGGCCGAAGGCAAGAAAAGACTTGCAAGATTTGAAAATCAGGGAAGATCTGCACATGCCGCCCTGTAAAAAGTCAGGCGAGACAGAGACAGAGGCAGAGGCGTGGGAGAAGAAGGGAAAAAAAGTAAAGGAAGAGGATTATTGCCCCCCTTCTTGCTTAAACTTAAGTCAGGCTAAGATTGATCAATTCTTTAAGTGCCTTACCAGAGTCAAAGTTAGTACCGGTTACTGTGGCAACATAAGCAGATATCTAGACACGGACAAGAAAAGGTTCAGTGGGATGATGTCCCATGACTGACATGTGATGATGATGCAAACACTACATGTTGCACTTAGAGGGATAATGGACAAGCACGTCCGTGACACGCTTATTAGTCTCTGCAACTTTTTCAACGTCATCTCTCGAAAGTCGATCAGTGTGAAGAAGCTCCGAAGGCTACAAGAAGAGGTCGTTGTGATACTGAATGAGCTTGAGATGTATTTCCCGCATGCGTTCTTTGACGTCATGGTGCATCTGTGTGTCCATATTGTGGATGACATAATAGACATGGGGCCGTCATTCCTGCACAACATGATGCCGTTTGAGAGGGTGAATGGGATCATTAAAGGTTTCGCTCATAACATGCCCCGTCTAGATGGAAGCATCATCCAGGGATATCTGACACAAGAGTGCATCTCTTTCTGCAAGAATTTTCTATATGGCGCAGACCAGCCGCCTGGTGTTGGTGTTGGTTTTCCCGTTAACGAGCATGATGGGAGGCTCGAATGGGAAGGTCACTCCAACGGTCATAGGGAACTGCACATGGCATACTCATATCGACACAACGACTTTGACAGAGCAAACTTGGTAGTGCTACAACACCTAGACGAGGTAGATCCTTTCATCGAACTACACAAAGAAATTATCGCAAAGAAGTACCATGACCGAGGGCATGCAGGACAGATGCCGAAGTTACTAGAGATCACAACTCCACTTTCCTGCATTGGTTCAAAGAGCATATTATTGCTAATCCCCCGGAAGAGGGCTCTAAGGACGGATTGCTCATATACGCCTTAGCACATGGCCCCTCGCCCAACCTCGTCACCTATTAGGCATATGATATCAATGGATACACGTTCTACACGGAGGCCAAAGATATGGACAGTGATGATCAGAACTCAGGGTGACGATTGAATGCATGACCGACAGCGACAACGGCGCAACTGAGAGATGATACGTCTCCAACGTATCTATAATTTTTGATTGCTCCATGCTATATTATCTACTGTTTTGGGCAATATTAGGCTTTATTTTCCACTTTTATATTATTTTTGGGACTAACCTATTAACTGGAGGCCCAACCCAGATTTGTTGTATTATGCCTATTTCAGTGTTTTAAAGAAAAGGAATATCAAACGGAGTCGAAACGGAATGAAATCAACTGGAGAAGTTATTTTTGGAAGGAAACCTACCGGATAGACTTGGACCCTACGTTAGAAGATGAAGGAGGAACTCACGAGGGTAGGGGGCACGCCCACCCCCCTAGGGCGCACCCCCTGCCTCGTGGCCCCTCTTCGGTCAACCGACGTACTCCTTTCACCCATATATATCCACGTATCCTAAAACTTCCAAAACGGAGATTAGATCGGGAGTTCCGCCGACAGAAGCCTCCGTAGCCATCGAAAACCAATCTAGACCCATTCTGACACCCTGCCGGAGGGGGCAGTCCTTCTCCGGCGGCCATCTTCATCATCCCGGTGCTCTCCATGACGAGGAGGGAGTAGTTCTCCCTCGGGGCCGAGGGTATGTACCAGTAGCCATGTGTTTGATCTCTATCTCTCGTGTTCTTGATTTGGCACGATCTTGATGTATCGCGAGCTTTGCTATTATAGTTGGATCTTATGTTTCTCCTCCCCCTCTACTCTCTTGTAATGAATTGAGTTTCCCCTTTGGAGTTATCTCATCGGATGTAGTCTTTAAAGATTAGAGAACACTTGATGTATGTCTTGCCGTGCATATCTGTGGTGACAATGGGATATCACATGATTCACTTGATGTATGTTTTGGTGATCAACTTGCGGGTTCCGCCCATGAACCTATCCATAGGGGTTGGCACACGTTTTCGTCGTGATTCTCCGGTAGAAACTTTGGGGCACTCTTTGAGGTCCTATGTGTTGGATGAATAGATGAATCTGAGATTGTGTGATGCATATCATATAATCATACCCACGGATACTTGAGGTGACATTGGAGTATCTAGGTGACATTAGGGTTTTGGTTGATTTGTGTCTTAAGGTGTTATTCTAGTACGAACTCTAGGGTTGTTTGTGACACTTAAAGGAATAGCCCAACAGATTGATTGGAAAGAATAACTTTGAGGTGGTTTCGTACCCTACCATAATCTGTTCGTTCGTTCTCCGCTATTAGTGACTTTGGAGTGACTCTTTGTTGCATCTTGAGGGATAGTTATGTGATCCAATTATGTTATTATTGCTGAGGGAACTTACAATAGCGAAAGTATGAACCCTAGGCCTTGTTTCAACACATTGCAATACCGTTTACGCTCGCTTTTATCACTTGCTACCTTGCTGTTTTTATTATTTCAGATTACAAATACCTTTATCTACTATCCATATACCACTTGTTTCACCATCTCTTCGCCGAACTAGTGCACCTATACAATTTACCATTGTATTGGGTGTGTTGGGGACACAAGAGACTCCTTGTTATTTGGTTGCAGGGTTGCTTGAGAGATACCATCTTCATCCTACGCCTCCTACGGATTGATAAACCTTAGGTCATCCACTTGAGGGAAATTTGCTACTGTCCTACAAACCTCTGCACTTGGAGGCCCAACAACGTCTACAAGAAGAAGGTTGTGTAGTAGACATCAAGCTCTTTTCTGGCGCCGTTGCCGGGGAGGTGAGTGCTTGAAGGTATATATTTAGATCTTGCAATAGAGTCTTTTAGTTTCTTGTTTTATCACTAGTTTAGTTTATAAAAGAAAACTACAAAAAATGGAATTGAGTTTGTCTCATACGCTTCACCTTTTTAATATCTTTCGTGAGTATGATGGAAAGGATAATTGTGCTCAAGTGCTAGAAGAAGAAATCTATAAAATGTTTGGCACTAAATATTTGAATGATGAGCATGATTGCAATGTTGTTAGTATGAATTCCTTGAATTTCCATGATGCTAATGATATACAAAGCCACAAACTTAGGGAAGCTATGTTTGATGAAGATGATATTTTTTGTCCCCCCAGTTTTGATGAGCAAATTTATTATGATGAAAGCATGCCTCCTATCTATGATGATTATTGTGATGACACGTATGCTTTAAAGAATAATGATAACCATGAAACTTGTCATCTTGATCTTAATTTTCAATCACATGATAGTTATTTTGTTGAGTTTGCTCCCACTATTATTCATGAGAAGAATTTTGCTTATGTGGAGAGTAGTAAATTTTCTATGCTTGTAGATCATGAAAAGAATTCTTTAGGTGCTGGTTATATTGTTGAATTTATTCATGATGCTACTGAAAATTATTATGAGGGAGGAATATATGCTTGTAGGAATTGCAATAATACCAAGTTTCCTCTCTATGTGCTTAAAATCTTGAAGTTATGCTTGTTTTACCTTCCTATGCTAGTTGATCATTGTTCCCACAAGTTGTTTTCTCACAAAATCCCTATGCATAGGAAGTATGTTAGACTTAAATGTGCTAGTCATATTCTTCATGATGCTCTCTTTATGTTTCAATTCTTATCTTTTACGTGAGCATCGTTGAAATCATCATGCCTAGCTAGGGGCGTTAAACGACAGCGCTTGTTGGGAGGCAACCCAATTTTATTTTAGTTCCTTGATTTTTGTTCCTGTTTAGTAATAAATAATTCTTCTAGCCTCTGTTTATATGTGGTTTTATGTGTTTAATTAGTGTTTGTTCCAAGTAGAACCTTTGGGAAGACTCGGGGAAAGTCTTGTTGATCATGCTGTCAAAAACAGAAACTTTAGCGCTCATGAGAATTGCTGCCATTTTTATTTGGAGAGTGCTATTTAGTTAATTCTTATTGCAGATGATTAATAGATAAATTCCTCAGGTCCAGCAATTTATTTTAGAATTGTATGAGTTCCATAAGTATACGTTTGATCCAGATTACTACAGACTGTTCTGTTTTTGACAGATTCCGTTTTTCATGTGTTGTTTACTTATTTTAATGAATCTATGGCTAGTAAAATAATTTATAAACCATATAGAGGTTAGAATACAGTAGGTTTAACACTAATATAAATAAATAATGAGTTCATTACAGTACCTTGAAGTGGTCTTTTGTTTTCTTTTGCTAACGGAGCTCACGAGTTTTCTACTTTAAGTTTTGTGTTGTGAAGTTTTCAAGTTTTGGGTAAGGATTCGATGGACTATGGAATAAGGAGTGGCAAGAGCCTAATTTTGGGGATGCCCAAGGCACCCCAAGGTAATATTCAAGTATAGCCAAGAGCCTAAGCTTGGGGATGCCCCGGAAGGCATCCCCTCTTTCGTCTTCGTTCATCGGTAACTTTACTTGGAGCTATATTTTTATTCGCCACATGATATGTGTTTTGCTTGGAGCGTCAATTTATTTTGTTAGGATTTGCTTGCTGTTATTTACAACAATGTTTTGAATCTTTTATTTCAATAAAAGTGGCATTGACAGCCTTTACTATGCCTATTTTACTAGTATACATGTTGCTGTTTGAAAACAGAAAGTTTACCGCTGTTGCAATAATTCCCTAGAAAAGTCAGAATGTGATAAAATGTTGAAACCTTTTGCATATTAAGATCTGATAAATTTAATACAGTGGGAATTTTCTTTCATAATTTTTGGAGCTAGGTAAGTATGGATGTTGCTGCTTTCTTTACAGACTATCATGTTTAGGCAGATTGCTGTTATGTTTGCATTCTTTGCATATGTTTGCTTCTTTAATGATTCTATTTGAGGATAGGACTATTAAATATGCAGAGGCATTTAGTATTCAATGTTGAATAATAATTTTAGTGATTTTCTATAGTAGAGTATGATAAGGTTTTTGGCAATGGTTTATACTAACTTATCTCACGAGTCCTTGTTGAGTTTTGTGTGGATGAAGCTTTTGAGATTTAGGGAGACCTTGATATGAGAGGAATTAAGGAGACACAAAAGCTCAATCTTGGGGATGCCCAAGGCATCCCAAGATAATATTTCAAGAAGTCTCAAGCGTCTAAGCTTGGGGATGCCCCGGTTGGCATCCCACCTTTCTTCTTTAACAACTATCGGTTAGTACCGGTTGATCCTTAGTTTTTGCTTCTTCACATGATGTTTGCTATTCTTAGATGTCATTTTTATTTTGCTTTGCTTTATGTTTGAATAAATTACCAAGATCTGAAATTATTAAATGTTAGAGAGTCTTCACATAGTTGCATAATTATTTGACTACTCATTGATCTTCACTTATATCTTTCGGAGTAGTTTGTCATTTGCTCTAGTGCTTCACTTATACCTTTCAGAGCACGGTGGTGGTTTTATTTTATAGAAATAGATGAACTCTCATGCTTCACTTAGATTATTTTGAGAGTCTCAAATAGCATGGTAATTTGCTTAAAATCCTAATATGCTAGGTATTCAAGAATAATAAAATTCTCTTATGAGTGTGTTGAATACTATGAGAAGTTTGATACTTGGTAATTGTTTTGAGATATGGAGATGGTGATATTAGAGTCATGCTAGTTGAGTGGTTGTGAATATGAGAAATACTTGTGTTGAAGTTTGTGATTCCCGTAGCATGCATGTATGGTGAACCATTATGTGATGAAGTCGGAGCATGATTTATTTATTGATTGTCTTCCTTATGAGTGGCGATCGGGGATGAGCGATGGTCTTTTCCTACCAATCTATCCCCCTAGGAGCATGCGTGTAGTACTTTGTTTCGATAACTAATAGATTTTTGCAATAAGTATGTGAGTTCTTTATGACTAATGTTGAGTCCATGGATTATACGCACTCTCACCCTTCCACCATTGCTAGCCTCTCTAGTACCGCGCAACTTTCGCCGGTACCATAAACCCACCATATACCTTCCTCAAAACAGCCACCATACCTACCTATCATGGCATTTCCATAGCCATTCCGAGATACATTGCCATGCAACTTTCCACCATTCCGTTTATTATGACACGCTTCATCATTGTCATATTGCTATGCATGATCATGTAGTTGACATCGTATTTGTGGCAAAGCCACCGTTCATAATTCTTTCATACATGTCACTCATGAGTCATTGCACATCCCGGTACACCGCCGGAGGCATTCATATAGAGTCATCTTTGTTCTAGTATCGAGTTGTAATCATTGAGTTGTAAATAAATAGAAGTGTGATGATCATCATTATTAGAGCATTGTCCCAAGTGAGGAATAAATAAATAAAAAAAGAGGAAGGCCAAAAAAAGAGAAGGCCCAAAAAAAGAGAAGGCCTAAAAAAAGAGAAAGGCCATAAAAAAGAAAAGGCCCAAAAAATGAGATAAAAAGAGAAAAGGGACAATGTTACTGTCTTTTTACCACGCTTGTGCTTCAAAGTAGCACCATCATCTTCATAGTTTAGAGTCTCTCATGTTATCACTATCATATACTAGTGGGAATTTTTCATCATAGAACTTGGCTTGTATATTCCAACAATGGGCCTCCTCAAGTGCCCTAGGTCTTCATGAGCAAGCAAGTTGGATGCACACCCACTAGTTTCTTTTGTTGAGCTTTCATACATTTGTAGCTCTAGTGCATCCGTTGCATGGCAATCCCTACTCACTCACATTGATATCTGTTGATGGGCATCTCCATAGCCCGTTGATACACCTAGTTGATGTGAGACTATCTTCTCCCTTTTTGTCTTATCCACAACTACCACTCTATTCCACTTATAGTGCTATATCCATGGCTCACGCTCATGTATTGCGTGAAGATTGAAAAAGTTTGAGAACATCAAAAGTATGAAACAATTGCTTGGCTTGTCATCGGGGTTGTGCATGATTTAAATATTTTTTGTGGTGAAGATGGAGCATAGCCAGACTATATGATTTTGTAGGGATAACTTTCTTTGGCCATGTTATTTTGAGAAGACATAATTGCTTTGTTAGTATGCTTGAAGTATTATCATTTTTATGTCAACATAAACTTTTGTTTTGAATCTTATGGATCTGAATATTCATATCACAAGTAAGAAGAATTACATTGAAATTATGCCAACTAGCATTCCACATCAAAAATTATCTTTTTATCATTTACCTACTCGAGGACGAGCAGGAATTAAGCTTGGGGATGCTTGATACGTCTCCAACGTATCTATAATTTTTGATTGCTCCATGCTATATTATCTACTGTTTTGGGCAATATTGGGCTTTATTTTCCACTTTTATATTATTTTTGGGACTAACCTATTAACCGGAGGCCCAGCCCAGATTTGTTGTTTTATGCCTATTTCAGTGTTTCAAAGAAAAGGAATATCAAATGGAGTCGAAACAGAACGAAATCAACTGGAGAAGTTATTTTTGGAAGGAAACCTACCGGATAGATTTGGACCCTACGTTAGAAGATGAAGGAGGAGCTCACGAGGTTAGGGGGCGCGCCCCCTGCCTCATGGCCCCCCCTTCGGTCCACCGACGTACTCCTTTCACCCATATATACCCACGTATCCTAAAACTTCCAGAACGGAGATTAGATCGGGAGTTCCGCCGCTAGAAGCCTCCGTAGCCACCGAAAACCAATCTAGACCCGTTCTGGCACCCTGCCGGAGGGGGCAATCCTTCTCCGGCGGCCATCTTCATCATCCCGATGCTCTCCATGACGAGGAGGGAGTAGTTCTCCCTCGGGGCTGAGGGTATGTACCAGTAGCTATGTGTTTGATCTCTCTCTCTCTCTCTCGTGTTCTTGATTTGGCACGATCTTGATGTATCGCGAGCTTTGCTATTATAGTTGGATCTTATGTTTCTCCTCCCCCTCTACTCTCTTGTAATGAATTGAGTTTCCCCTTCGGAGTTATCTCATCGGATGGAGTCTTTAAAGATTTGAGAACACTTGATGTATGTCTTGCCGTGTATATCTGTGGTGAAAATGGGATATCACGTGATTCACTTGATGTATGTTTTGGTGATCAACTTGCGGGTTCCGCCCATGAACCTATGCATAGGGGTTGGCACATGTTTTCGTCGTGATTCCTCGGTAGAAACTTTGGGGCACTCTTTGAGGTCCTATGTGTTGGATGAATAGATGAATCTGAGATTGTGTGATGCATATCGTATAATCATACCCACGGATACTTGAGGTGACATTGGAGTATCTAGGTGACATTAGGGTTTTGGTTGATTTGTGTCTTAAGGTGTTATTCTAGTACGAACTCTAGGGCTGTTTGTGACACTTAAAGGAATAGCCCAACGGATTGATTGGAAAGAATAACTTTGAGGTGGTTTCGTACCCTACCATAATCTGTTCGTTCGTTCTCTGCTATTAGTGGCTTTGGAGTGACTCTTTGTTGCATGTTGAGGGATAGTTATGTGATCCAATTATGTTATTATTGTTGACGGAACTTACACTAGCGAAAGGGTGAACCCTAGGCCTTGTTTCAACACATTGCAATACCGTTTACGCTCACTTTTATCACTTGCTACCTTGCTGTTTTTATTATTTCAGATTAAAATACCTTTATCTACTATCCATATACCACTTGTTTCACCATCTCTTCGCCGAACTAGTGCACCTATACAATTTACCATTGTATTGGGTGTGTTTGGGACACAAGAGACTCTTTGTTATTTGGTTGTAGGGTTGCTTGAGAGAGACCATCTTCATCCTACGCCTCCTACGGATTGATAAACCTTAGGTCATCCACTTGAGGGAAATTTGCTACTGTCCTACAAACCTCTGCACTTGGAGGCCCAACAACGTCTACAAGAAGAAGGTTGTGTAGTAGACATCAAGAGATTTTACAGAAGGGTCAAGGAGATCTGGGAGCTTGACTACTCTGGATTGCATAACATGACGATGTTCTGTATCAGATGGGCTAAGAATGTCGAAAGAAAAAATCGGTATTTCACTACCATGACTATACCTGACGCCAAGAGCGCTACCGTGAACGCTATCGCAAAAAACGAGCCATGGGTACACGCTAAGCATGTGACACAATGCTTCTTCATAACCGACTCGCGCAATCCCAACCATGTTGTCGTGAGGAGAGGCAAAAGGAACATCACTGGAATGGATGGAGTCGCCAATGAGGAAGACTACGACCAGTACGACAACCCAATGAGGGAAGATGACAATGACGATGAAGTATAGGTCAAAAGAAGAATCAATACTCCATGGAAAAGGAAAAATCACAATGAGGGGCTCAATTATTCTTCAACGAACTAGAAGGAAAAGAAGCTCACTCAAAAATGAAAATGTCAACGTTGAGGAACCGTATGTTATCAGTCAAATGATGTAGTATATATGTTCCTATTTTGTGTACACACTTAGCCATTATGCATGGGTCAAATGATGTAATATATATGTTCCTATTTTGTATACATACTTAACCGTCAAACAATGCAATATATAGAAGAAACAAATGGAAGAAAGTAAAAGAAAAGTGAGAGAAAATAAAGGAAAAGAAAATAGAAGGAACAAACTGGAAAACTGCTCTCAGAAAATGGAAAAGAAAAGTGAGAGAAAATAAAGGAAAAGAAAATATAAGAAACAAACATGAAAACTGTTATAGGTACTAGTTATAGCAGTAGCGCTTTTCTGAAAAGGAGCTACAGCTAGTCAAGATAGCAGTAGCGATTTCCATATAAAAATGCTATAGCTACCTGTAATAGTAGTAGCGCTGTCAGGATAAAAGCGCTATAGCTAAATTAGCTATAGCGCATTTGTCCGAAACGCGCTACTGCTACGTCGACTTAACCCCCAAAATCCTCACTCTCTCTACTTCTTCCTGCCTCTCTCTTCCCCCCCAAATCCACACCCTCTCTTCCCCTGTGTCATCGCCGCCGGAGCCCCTGCGCTCACCCCCAACGCTCGCCCCCGACACCGGCGCTCGGCATCGTCCCGGCACTCGCCCCCGACCCCGGCGCTCGCCCCTGTCCCAGCGCTCGCCCCGACCCCGCCCCGACCCCGGCCCCGACCCCGACGCGCCATGCCTCCCTCCTCTGCTTCCTCCCCTCCCAACCTCGGCTGTCGTCGGGCCTGCCTCCTCGCCCCTGCACCCTCCGTAAGCCCCCACCGCTCCTCCTATCTCTGCTAGCTAGGGTTCTTTGGTTAATTTACTTAGATTTTAGTTAGGGCAATGATTAGTTAGGTTATCTATTTAATTATGAATTTAGCTAGGTTTTTATGAACCATAGGTTTCAAAGTAGGACAAAAATTTAGGGTTAAGCAATTGTAGTTAAAAGAAAAGGTAGAATTGATTATATAGGTTTCTTGCATTTTTTAGTTTGAGTAATTGTTGCTATTTAAATTTTATAGTGCTAGTTAGTTAATTAGAATTAGTATTTAAAAAATAGAATTAGTTTAAGCAATTGTCGAAATCAACATCCCTTGTTAAAGCCAATTTTTTAATTTCAAATTTAGGTAGGCTGAATTTACGTTCAAACATTGTGAAGAAAAATGACTTCTTGCATTTTTCTTCAAGTTCTATATTTTTCTTCCTTTTATATGCGAATTTGAAGTGGACATGTGATATGTGGACATGTGATTTGGACATGTCATATTTGGAATTTGGACATGTCATTTGGACATGTGATGTTTTGGACATTTCATATTTGGAAAATGATGAGTATGTGTAGGCACTGGTGCACGTCAGTTCTAAACAAACGGTTTTTAACCCCTTTCCGTGATGGCATTTGGAACCGTCGCCAAGTGAGTGTGGGCGATAGGGGGGTCCTTCCCACATGACCCAAAAACCGTCGGGGATATGCCCTCCTAGCACACGCGATCGGCAAAATGAGATCGTGTGCGACCGGCGAGCGCTTAAATACGAAAATACGTACAGTAGGGCTAAAAATACAATTATATGGCGAAATTGTTTCCGGTCGCAAGTACATCCCACACAGTCAGTCCCCGCTAAACGTTTCAGTTCGTATGTACATCCTACACAGTCTCTCCAAGGAAAACGTTTCCGTTCACAGGTACATCACACACAATTTTTCCTGTTAAATCATTTGCGTTATTGAATGTATCACACACGGTCCGTAGAAGAAACTGTGTGGAAAAGGCTATCCATCACACACAGTTTTTATGTGGTAAAGATTTGCGCAAGGTGGCCTAACACAAATAGTTTTCAAGAGAAAGTCGTGTGTGTTGTTCATTGATCCAACACGGTTTATTCCTAGAAACTGTGTGCGTTGCCTGAGGTCATCGCCCATGGTATTTTTTCAACAACTGTTTGCAATAGCAAAACCCAATTAGCAGACTAATTCGCCATTAATAGCCTAATTGCCCTATTATGAATAATCCAGTTATTAATCTAATTGACATTCATATTAAGCACATAATATATTTCATTTCCATATTAAGGAAGCAGAATTTCATAATTGAAATACATCAGAGTACAAGATGATATAGCTTCGACACTCAGCTACACCATTACATAACTGCACCATCACCAAGTTTCACATGCAACATGTAGAACCTTTCGAAATTAGCATCATAGACTGTATATAGACAGATGCATCTCATCTGGAAAACTGCTGAAGCGGAAGGCGAATATTGAGCCTTCATTCATGTTGAAGGTCTTTGCAACTTTAGGCCAGTGCGTGTGGATGATTGACCGTCCGTCCTTCGTCCTCTTCAGGAACACATCAATATTGAACCATGGGGGTTGTATGAAAACGTTCCTCGCCTCTTGACCAAAGAGGTGGGTTGAGAGGTAATCATCAGTGAATAGCTTTGGAAAGGCCTGAAAACAAGGATGTGCATAAATATCTTCTCTATATTGGAAATGGGGCAAAGGAATAAAAAAAGGCATGGTATAATAGTTAGTACCATCTTGTAGTGAACTGATGTATTTTTCATTATGCAGACAAAGATCTTGTTGTTTTTTGTCGCTAATTTCTTTATCCTAACAATCTTTCTGAGTTTCTTGATTTGATTGATATTCATGGACAACTCATTTCCCCATATGCAAAAAGGGTCGAACAGTGGGTCAAAACCTCTGACAGCAGGACCTACATGTGCAAGACCAAATTGTTAAAAACCAAATCATTAGAATGGTTCCTGCAATTGCACAATAATGTGCTATTAGACAACGGGCCATGCATGTGCTAACCTTGATTGTAAACCTCAGTGCTTCCCATTGTTTCCCTGCAACACATATAAGGTAGTTAGTCACCAGGTTAAGTATTTACTACAGCCAAATTCAATTTATTCCTCACATGGTATACAATAAACAGAATGCACCCACAACTATTGAACATCGCATTGCAGAATTGAACCAAATAGTTAACTAAACACCACAACACAAATGAACCAAACATTAACTGAGCACCACATTACATAATGTATAACCAAACCAAGCATGCTTGACAACTTGGAAATATAGCAATTGTATTTGTTTCTCATGTATTTTGTAACGATAAATTCAATTTATTTCTCACATGGAAGATAATACAAAATTGCAGCCTGAAGAATTGAACATCACATTTGTAGAATTGAACCAAATAGTTAACTGAAGATGACAACTAATTAACAAAATAGTTAATAAGTAAGCACCACACTGCACGACATATAGAACATATACATAGAGCAACAGATTGCATGGTAAAATTAGATAGCATAATTCACTAGAATTTGTGAAGGAAATGCAGGAGCAGCACACGCAACGGGTAAACCGAGCATGCTTAATCAGCGTAGCTAGCAAATGGCAAGGTGCTCCTCCAAGATCAAGGGGCCGACACGAATGGCAGCCATCGCGACCTCATCCGCGCGTGTGGCCGCGATTTGCTTCTCCGCTGCCAAATGCTCCTTGAGATCCTAGCTATACTATGTGAACCATGGCTTAGGGCCATGCTTATTTGGTGGAGGGGTCGGTGATTTGGGTGGAAGGTGCCGCGCTCGCGCAAGCGGTCGGGGCATGTGGGATGTGGAAGGAGGAGGAGGATGGGGTTCGAGTGTGGATTACCTGCCAGGATAGACGAGGCCGAGCAGCGTGAAGGAGGGTCGCCGGCGAGGAGGCGGCGATGCTGCAAGCAAGGAGTGAAGGTTTCAACTTGGAAAGGAAGGTGGAAACAGGGGAAATGTGGCTTTTGGTAAGGGGAGGGGCAGGGAGGTAGATATTTCCATGGAAGCCGAGAATTTGGAATCGCTTCAGTGAAAAACTGGTGCGAAAAGTGTCATCAGACACGGTCCCTTATTCAGAACTGTGTACGATATGTGAACATCACAAATGATTTAGATAGCTTAACCCGTCGGTGATGAGTTTGAACGTCAAAAATTTTGGTTTGAATTTCCCTGGTTACAGTGGTCATCCACGTCATTGCATAATTTGGGTACACAAAGGAGACTAACTTCTTAATCGAGCAAGTTCAGCTATTAAACAAAGCTAACTGACCTAAACATTACTCTAATAAATTAAAGACCGATGCTCTTAATTAAACAAAAAAACAAGGACTACTATGGCTGGTGCTCGTCGATCTCCGCCGCCGCCTCCATGTCCAGCTCGCGCGTGACGGTCTCCAGGGGAAGGGGCTCCATGGCAACCATCACACCATACTCGGCAAGCATCTCGCCATCCGTGTCCACCATCTCTTTGGAAAAGGCCGCCACGAGCTGGGCGTGGGCGGACGCAATCTGGGCTTGGATGGGCTCCATCATCGCAAGGTATGCGGCGAAGGAACGGACGGCTGCTCGAATGCTCTCGGCGATTGCCAGCTCTTCGGCATGTGTTGCCGACCGTTGTCGGAGAATTTTTGTTCAATTTGTGCGGTGACCGCCAGGAGGTGGGTGTGGGCGGCCTCGACATGGTCGTGGCGGCCTCCATCAGGGCTAAGGCCGGCGCTGCGAAACGGACAGCTGCTATGCCGCTCTCGCCGGTTGTTATCCCCGAGCCAGATGTTGCTGCCATCACCTGAGAAGCAACATTGGCCATTTGGGTTGCCATGGCCGCCCGGTCGTAGATTGTGACCGTGCTCATGGAACTTGTTAGCACGCGCAAGGCGGCTGTGGCTGCGCTCTCACCGGAGTGGCCCACCGAAGTTGCCCTCACAACACGGGTCCACGTGCCCATCTTTCACCGGCGATGATTGAACAGTGCAATGATTTTTGGGGAGCGAGCTAGTGTGCTTGAGACACCGGATGTGGACTATAGCCGACGCACCTTCTCGCGTAAGCCATAGGCGTACTATACACCGACGGTGCTCCAGGATATTTTGTGTTGCATCTCACACGGTTGGTGATAATAAACTATGTGTGATCTACTTGATTTTTCATCTTGATTTGAATTACAAAATGGGGTCACAGCGGCAATGGATGGTGTTTGAATTGCTGGACCTTTTATCGGGAGTGAGCATGCAACTATATGTGTGTCGTAAAAGAATTGGAATTATTCAGGGTTCGTTTGAACATTTTATACATTAAATTCGTTTTCTAGCCATTTCAGGTGCACAATTCAAAATTCAACTACATGCACATGCTCCGGTGCACCAACATGGGTTGTAAAATCATATATATGTCCATGGGTTTATGCTTATCTCCCATGCAAGAAATTGGGATGAAATTCGAACACCACGGCACCGTGGCTCTTCGGCAAACGTCGATGTACTTGCTTTTGTAATTCTAGTAAATCCAAAATTCATCCGAAATTCATGAAACTTGGCATGCCATCATGGAGTGGCATCAACATGCCATGGTAAATTTTTTGTCCCATTTGGGGCAGGTTTGGGTATGAGCTTCTCATAAACCAGAGCTTTTCACACAAGTGTGATGGTTTTGGTAGGGAACGTTTCACCTTTCTGGACGAAATGATATCCGTTGCCTCTTCTCGATTTCAAATTTTTTCCTAGTGTCAACATAGAACAACAGGAGTGTTGTGTCAATTTTTGGTATTTTTCGGGGTTCGCTTGGACATTTTTATACATTAACTGAGTTTCTGTGCATGCATGTGCATAATTCAAATTTGAACTATAGGCACATGCTCTAATGCATATAAATTAGTTGAAAACTCATATCTGTGTCCTTGGTTGCCTGCTTAGATCACATGCAAGAAATGAGAATGAATGTCAAATACCCTGCCACCGTCACTCGGCCGCAAACATTGAGATACCTGGTTTTTAAATTCTAGCAAATCCAAAACTCGTCTGAAATTCATAAAACTTGGCATGCTATCATGGAGCGACATCAACATGCCGTTGTAAAAAAATTGTCGCATTTGGGGCAGGTTTGGGTATATGCTTCTCACAAACCAGAGCTTCTCACAACAAGCATGATGGTTTGGGTAGGGAACGTCCCACCTTTGGGGACGAAACGATACCCATTGCCTCTTATTGCTTCCAAATTTTTTCTCGTGTCAACATAGAACAACAGGAGTGTTGTGTCAATTTTTGTGATTTTTTAGGTTTCGTTTGGACATTTTATGCATTAACTGAGTTTTCAATGCATTTATGTGCATAATTCAAATTTGAACTACATGCACATGCTCCAGTGCATATAAATTGGTTGAAAAATCAAATCTGTGTCCTTGGGTGCATGCTTAGGTCCCATGCAAGAAATGGGAATGAATTTCAAACACCAGGGCACCGTTGATTTCCGGCAAAACATTGAGATGCCTGGTTTTTATATTCTAGTAAATCTAAAACTCGTGTGAAATTCATGAAACTTGGCATGCTTTCTTGGAGTGGTATCAACATGCCGCTGTAAAATTTTTGTCCCGTTTGGGGCAGGTTTGGGTATATGCTTCTCATAAATCAGAGCTTCTCACAACAAGCATGATGGTTTCGGTAGGGAACATCCCACCTTTGGGGACGAAACGATACCCATTGCCTCTTATTGCTTCCAAATTTTTTCTCGTGTCAACACAGAACAACAGGAGTGTTGTGTCAATTTTTGTGATTTTTCAGGGTTTGTTTGGACATTTTATGCATTAACTGAGTTTTCAATGCATTTATGTGCATAATTCAAATTTGAACTACATGCACATGCTCCAGTGCATATAAATTGGTTGAAAAATCAAATCTGTGTCCTTGGGTGCATGCTTAGGTCCCATGCAAGAAATGGGAATGAATTTCATACACCAGGGCACCGTTGATTGCCGGCAAAACATTGAGATGCGTGGTTTTTATATTCTAGTAAATCTAAAACTCGTGTGAAATTCATGAAACTTGGCATGCTTTCTTGGAGTGGCATCAACATGCCTTGGTAAAATTTTTGTCCCGTTTGGGGCAGGTTTGGGTATATTCTTCTCACAAATCAAAGCTTCTCACAACAAGCATGATGGTTTTGGTAGGGAACGTCCCACCTTTGGGGACGAAACGATATCCATTGCCTCTTATTGCTTCCAAAAAAATTCTCGTGTCAACATAGAACAACATGAGTGTTGTGTCAATTTTTGAGATTTTTCGGGGTTTGTTTGGACATTTTTATGCATTAACTGATTTTTCAATGCATTTATGTGCATAATTCAAATTTGAACTACATGCACATTCTCCAGTGCATATAAATTGGTTGAAAAATCAAATATGTGTCCTTGGGTGCATGCTTAGGTACCATGCAAGAAATGGGAATGAATTTCAAACACCAGGGCACCGTTGATTGTCGGCAAAACATTGAGATGCGTGGTTTTTAAATTCTAGTAAATCCAAAACTCGTCTGAAATTCATGAAACTTGGCATGCTATCATGGAATGGCACCTGACATGATGTGGTATTTTTCGTGTCCATTTTGAGAGAAGGCGCACTCGAATAATGATGGCCAACAAAGGCATTTTCAAAAAATAGGTGCCACTTTAATATCTCAAATGTTTGTATAGTACAAACCATGTGCGTTCTGTTAACCATTCAAGTGACGCCACGTGTCTTGGTTTTAATGGCTGTAGGAGGTGCCGTGCGGACAGCTGCTTGACCTTGACTAAACGGGAGGTGTGCGAGCGCAGTCTGGTGCGCAGGCTGACCGAGAGGAGTGCAAGCTGTCCTCGAATGTGCAGGCTCATCGGGAAGCATGAGAGCTGTACGCTGCACATGATCACTAGGAATCGAGCCCTTTGACTTCCATGGCCGCTTGCCTTCCTCTTCGTGCGCGCGCCCCCCTCAGCGGCATGGCACGCCGCCGTCGAATGCTACCTCTCAGCGCCGCCAGCTGCCGTCCTCCACCCCCGCCCGTCGACCCTGAGACGACATAATGCAAAGTTAGAGCAGGATTTGTGCATCTCTTCAACGCAAACGGTTCTTTTGGATGACCCGTGTGCAACCACTTACAAACAATTTGGTGTGTTTTGCATCTGTCATATTGGGTATGTTACCATTTGTCAAAATGGAAAGATTGACATTTGTTGATCTAATAACATTGCCATTTGTCAACCTTGTAACACTGCGATTTGTCAAAATATGAAGCTAAAAATCACTAGCAGTATCTAATTTTTGCAACTAAAATTCAGTAATTAAGCATAGATTTCATTCATAGATTAAACATTTGTTCTTAATTTATACAAATAGTTTAACTCGACAGCTGAACCGACCAGACTTTTCGTTAATTGTTGCCAACCACGTACTGAAATAGCTAGTTCAACTATATGTACTAGCTAATTTTAAGTACGTTGTACAGTTCCACCACATCTATAGTCAGATGAACTGAACAAACTAGCCCCTAAATACTACTACTACTGTGGAGGGGCTTTCTACTACTTCCGGCTGCCTCTCCTCTGCCGAGCGCGCTCAGTAAGAGGCGGAGGAGGAGGAGCCTACCGACGAGCTAGGCAACCGCAATACGGTGCCTGCCGCTGTTGCAGCTTCAGCGACGCTCACCTCAAACGCTCTCTGCCGCTCCAGATGACCCCTCTCGAAGCGGTGGTTCTCCTTGTAGATCTCCTGATTCCTCGCCTCTGAGGCGGCATGTGCCGCGGCCACTGCAGCGGTAAGGATCTTTGCATGCTCGACGAGGAACTATCTTCTTCCCGACCTAGACGAGGGATCGAGCCACATAGCAGTGGCGGGAGCGTCATAAGAAGTAGATTACTAGACGATCGTTTCTCCTACTTTAGAATGCATGCACTTGTTTATTGAGTTGTGCGCGAATGATCTATATAGTCACTTATGCAATTGGATGTTTATTTCAGTTATATATATATACATGTTATTCTACTATAGACAGAGCATATCACACGGCTTATTAGCAGCAGTCGTCTGTGTTATTATTGGTCTTCGCACACATTTCTGATTACGAACCAGTTTGCCGCGTATCACACACATCTTGTTCAGTTCAACCATTTCCATTATGTTGCCTAATCACACACACTTCATCCTAGTGAATCGTATGTTATATATCGCACACGCCTTCATCTGGCTGCCCGTTTCTTCTGTTCCTCCCTATCCCAAATAGTTAATTGAACTGAACCGTATGCCCTGCTTCGCACACGCAACTAAAATCTAAATCGTGTTTGATGCATCCGTCATCACAAACATTTTGCACCTTTTTGACGGGTTTTTTACACCACCGTTTGCGATTATGGCATCGCACACAGTTTCGTTGAAGGGTCTCTGATCGTAGTGTCACGTTTGGACCATCCTGTAGTAGTGAGGGTAAATGATCCGAGTGGCCTATATTACGCAGGAATGTTGATTCATTTCCGTTCCGGTGTATTTCAGGCGCTCGATATGTCCACTTTTTAGCAAAGGTCGTGCCAAAATTATTCGTGAATTTTGGCATGACTTGTGCTAGATAGTAGGCATATCGAGTGTCGGGAGTTGCTGGGAAACGACATTCCGGCAAACATAGATCTTTTTTATGTCATTTTGATGATGACATGATTTGATGAGACTATTTGTATGTATATGCTATGATTACATTTGTATGTGTATGATATGCTAGAGATTATTGTATAAACCCCTAAACAAAATTGAGCAGCAAAAAATATGGAGCAGAAAAAAATTCAAAAACTAATAACAGTAGCGCGGGGTATGGCTTTAGCAGCAGCATGCTCTTAGCAGTAGCACCCTTTGTTAAAGGGCGCTGCATACATATGCTCCTGCTATACCTAGATAGGAGCAGCGCGGGTCGAACCACGCTACTGCTAAGCATTAGCTGTAGCCCCGTATCAGTAGCGCGGCCACCCGTGCTACTGATAAGAATTTAACCCGCGCTACTGCTTGGCTTTTTCCTAGTAGTGACATCCCTTAGTGAGCTTGCCACCTTTTCTCTTTGTACCATCCATATGGTGGTGACGTGTCCATCTGTTATGACAAACGTGATAAGTCTCAAGGCGCCGAATTTGGTCCTCACATTCTAGCATGCACTAATTATTAATATAATATAAACATGGCTAAGCAAAATTTATAACATGAGATTCAAAAGAAACAAAGATCAGTCTCAAGGTGGTGAGTTTGGTTAGTTGCCAAACTCCAACGTGCATGTTATGTCGCTAACCAATTGAGCGCCAATATGTCCATGCACGCCACACACCACACCCTCAAATTACAATTCAGACACCCGCACATGTAGGATAATTACCACGCCCATTTATTCCTTATTTTATTTCAGGGACGCTGATAACGCCCACACGTGTGGTTGGAGCGACACCTGCCCACATGCCCTATAACACACAGACTACGCCACGTCACCGCATGCATGCATATGGGAATCTTTTTGGATTTCCAGTTTTTAAACTATTTTATCTATTTAATGAAAAATCCGATTGAAGATCTGTTTTCACCATTAAATCCATCGCGACGAGATCTTCGAAACTAGATCTCATATCAATATGTTTCGACGACTTCGAAAAGTTGCCATGTCTATTGCACATGAATTGCCATGGTGTTTACAGTGAAGTTGACATAATATGTTTCAACTATTTTCTTCTACATTTAAAAGTAAATTTTGACATATTATAAAATGGGGAATTAAGAAACTAGACATGCCATGAATCATAAACTAAAATTTCCATGATACATGCACTTAAAATTGCCATGGTTCATACAAAAATGATTTTCATGGTAAAAGTACTAGAATTGCCATGGTCAAAATACTAAAATTGCCACATGGCAACTTTAGTGTAACACTATGGCAACTACAATATAAACATCATGGCAACTTTTGGCATTTTTTCCATTGAAACAAATCAAAATGGGATCTAGTTTTGAAGATCTCGTCGTGACGGATTTAATGGTGAAAATGGATTTTTAATTGGATTTTTAATTAGGAGATGAAACATTTTTAAGCCGAAAACCAAAAAGATTCCCGCTGATGTCATCCGTCTTGATGTGGCAAAATGAATGGTACTGGAGGCGTTTGGGCCATGTTTCTTCATGCCACACGTGTGGGCGTTAACATTTGCGTTATTTCAGTTATCTTTTGAGCCTATTTATTTAGTCCTAGTCCTCTCCCTCCCATTGTCAGAATTCCTTTCTTCCTCTGCTCGATAACAACGGAATTTATTTCTTTCCTTCATGCTGGTTCATAATAGTCTTATTTATTCCTTCTTTTAATTTAATTTCCTTTCCTTACCCATGCCCGCAATAGCGGAATTTATTCCTTTCTTTCATGTGCGAAGGATACGAAGTTTAATTTTTCTTAATGATTTTCAAAAAAAGTTTACTTTTCTTAATTTCTTTCGTTCCTAGCCCATAATCTCATTTAATTAATGAGATCTTTTCTTCCTCCAATTTAATTATCCGCATCTTTGTTTATTGATTCTCGGGGAGGCTCCTTATTTTTGCAGGCAACTCACAGACGCATTTAAATTGGCAGGAATTTATGTAAAGAGGTGAGGTGGGATTATCTAATTAGGAAACAAACCCTCTCATCTCGCTTAGTTCTACGCTACCTCGGTTGGCCTTGTCCTTTGTACTCTATAACTATCATGAGATCGAGTCCCCATGCAATCATATTTTTTGGCCCGGAAAAAGTTGTGGGTTCTTTTGGCACAAAAAACCCAGGGGTGACGGACGGACGCGCAAAAAAATAGTGTCACCTCGGATAGAAAAAACCTAAAAAATATAATATGGGTGAACCGACCAAAAAATAAGAGATACACATCTCCCTTCATTAGTAATTAGTAGGTACATATATAGGTCGCCTTGAGGACACGGTGTTCTCGTGGAATGCATCCCCGACCTGGCAGGATATCCAACACAGCCTTGAGCTCCTAACAAAGGGCATCATTTGGCGTGTTGGGAATGGGAAGGACATTTGCATATGGCGGGACCGATGGCTGCCATGCGAGCCCTCGAGCTAGTCCATCACTCTGCAGGGCACTTGCCGCCTAAGGACGGCGGCCGAGCTCCTCGATGGCGGAGGTTCATGGCACATCGATCTACTTCAGCGATATTTCCTGCCGTCGGACGTCGCTGTCATATCCACCATCAAGACATCCCCACACGTCACTGATGATGTCATCGCTTGGGCATCGAAGAAAAATGGTATCTTTACCGTTTGATCCGTGTGCCGCCTGTCAATGGACGAGCGCGAGCGTCCATTGGCCACCGCCACGAGCAGGGCACCGGTTTGTCATCGTGCCATCTGGAAGATCATATGGGGGTGCCCTGCTCCCCCAAAGGTACGCGTGTTTACATGGAGGGTGATACGTCTCCGCCGTATCTACTTTTCCTAATGCTTTTCCTCTTGTTTTGAACTCTAAATTGCATGATTTGAATGAAACTAAACCGGACTGACGTTGTTTTCAGCAGAACTACCATGGTGTTGTTTTTGTGCAGAAATAAAAGTTCTCGGATTGGAACAAAACTTTGCGAGGATTTTTTATACAATAAAAGAGAATGTCTGGAGCCAAGAACCACCGGAGGGGGGCACCTGGGTGGGCACAACCCACCAGGCCGCCCCCTCCTGGCGCGTCCAAGTGGGTTGTCCCCACCTGGTGGCCCACAAACCTCAACCCTGATACTATAAAATCACATATTTCAGAGAGAGAAATCAGGAAGAAAGAATTATCATGTTTCATAAGAAGGAGCCGCCGCCACCTCCTGTTCTTCATCAGGAGGCCAGATCTAGAGTAAGTTTGGGGCTCTAGAGAGGGGGATCTTCGATCTTCATCATCACAGACCCTTCTCCATCGCCAATTCCATGACGCTCCCCACCGGGAGTGAGTAATTCCTTCGTAGGCTCAATGGTCAGTGAGGAGTTGGATGCGATTCATCATGTAATCAAGTTGGTTTTGTTAGGGCTTGATCCCTAGTATCCATTATGTTCTGAGATTAATGTTGCTATGACTTTGCCATGCTTAATGCTTGTCACTTTGGGCCCTGGTGCCATGATTTCAAATTTGAACCGTTTATGTTGTCACCATTATATCTATGTTCTAGATCTGATCTTGCAAGTTATAGTCACCTATTATTTGTTATGGTCCGCAAACCCCGGAGTGACAGAAGTCGGGATACTTTCTGCTGATGACCGTAATTTGAGGAGTCCATATATTCACTATGTGTTAATGCTTTGTTCTGGTTCTCTATTAAAAAGAGGCCTTAATATCCCTTAGTTTCCAATAGGACCCCGCTGCCACAAGAGGGTAGGACAAAAGATGTCATGCAAGTTCTTTCCATAAGCACATATGATTATTTAAGGAATACATGCCTACATTATATTTATGAACTGGAGCTAGTGCCGTATTGCCCTAGGTTATGACTGTTATATGATGAATATCATCCAACGAGTTCACCAATCCAATGCCTACGAATTTCTCTTATATTGGTCCTGCTAAGTTACTACTGCTATCATTACTGTTACACTTGCTACAAAATCATTGCTATCACTATTACTATTACTATTGCTGTTGCTACTTCTATAAAGCTATCATATTACTTTGCTAGCGATCATATTGTTGCAGATAATCAATCTCCAGGTGTGGTTGAATTGACAACTTAGCTGCTAATACTTGCGAATATTATTTGGCTCCCCTTGTGTCAAACCAATAAATTTGGGTTGAATCCTCTACCCTCGAAAACTATTGCGATCCTTGTGGGTTATCAAGACCTTTTTATGGCCCCGTTGCCGGGGAGCATAGCTATATTTGTTAAGTCACTTGGGATTATTATCAAACTATCACTATGAAGAATCTGAAGGATACTAAAACCAAGATTGTTCCCTCTAGGACGAGGGGAGGTAAGGAACTGCCATCACACTCTGCACTTGATTCACCTTCTATTTTGAGTAGACTTGCAACACCACGACATGTTATTAATCCTATTATGTCGCAAGTAATTGATGATGCTACTTCTGCTATAATGATACTCATGATGATACTAGTACCTTTCTTGATGATGGTGTGCCACTAGGTGAATTTCTTGATGAACAAATTGCTAGAGCTAAAGAGAGTGAAATTATTGAAACTGATGAAGAGCTTTAAACTGAAAATCATGAAACACATACTAGAACTAATCCTCCTAGATATGAATTGCCTAAGATACCGGAAGGTTATGTTATGGATGAGGAGACAACTAGAGACTTTCTTGCTTGCAATGATAGAGATGATCTTAAGAAATTTTTATGCAAACTAAAACATAAATCTTTGGATGCTAGAATGAAATGTGATCCTAAGTGTTCTCCTTCACCTATGTTTGTTGATGATAAGGATTATGAATTCTCTGTCGACCCAAAGTTAATTACTTTGGTTGCATCTGATCCTTACCATGGTTATGAAACTAAAACTATTATGGCACACATTACTAAGCTGAATGACATAGCCACAGATACGTCTCCAACGTATCTATAATTTATCAAGTATTCATGCCATGTTTACAATAATTTTGTATGATTTGGGTAAGACTTGATTAGAACTAACCCGGACTGGCGCTGTTTTTAGCAGAACTACCGTGGTGTCGTTTTTTGTGCATAAATAAAAGTTCTCAGAATGGGCTGAAAATTTACGGTGATTTTTTATGGACCAAAAGAGACCCCCGAAGCACAAGAGTTGGGCCAGGAGAGTCCCGAGGCAACGAAAAGGGTGGAGGGCACGCCCCCTGTCTTGCCGCTGCCTTGTGGACCCCCTTGACGTGAGACAGACGCAAAAATTCCTATAAATACCAAAACCCCCAGAAAAAACCTTGATCGGGAGTTTGGCCCTCGCAAGCCTTTGTAACCACGAAACACCAATCAGGAGACTCTTCCGGCACCCTGTCGGAGCAGGAAACCATCACCGTTGGCCATCTTCATCGCCCCGGTGGTCTCCATGACGAGGAGGGAGTAGTTCACCCTCGGGGCTGAGGGTATGTAGCAGTAGCTATGTGTTTGATCTCTCTCTCTCTCTCTCTCGTGTTCTTGATATGGCACGATCTTGATGTACCGCGAGCTTTGTTATTATAGTGGGATCATATGGTGTTTCTCCCCCTCTACCTTCTTGTGATGAATTGAGTTTTACCTTTGAGGGTTCACCATTATCGGGTTGAGTACTATTATGGATTTGAGAACAATTGGTGTATGTCTTGCATGGGATACCCATGGTGATAATGGGGTGTTCTATTGATTCACTTGATGTATGTTTTGGCGCTCAACTCGCGGATTCCCGAGGTGACATTGGGGTAATCTATGCATAGGGGTTGATGCACATTTTCGTCCTTGTTTCTCCAGTAGGAATCTTGGGGCAATCTTTGAGGTTCTTTATGTTGGATTGAATATTATGAATCTGAAGTTGTTTGATGCATATTGTATAATTGACCCGTAGATACTTGTGGTGACATTGGAGTATCTAGGTGACATTAGGGTTGATTGATGTGTATCATATGGTGTTATTTTACTACGAACTCTAGGGTTGTTTGTGACCCTTATAGGAATAGCTCAATGGATTGATCGGAAAGAATAACTATGAGGTGGTTTCATACCATACAAGCAATTTCATCTTATGTTCTCCGTGATAGGAACTTTGAGTGACTTTTGTCGCACGTTGAGGGATTGCCATATGATTTAACTATGTTATCATTGTTGAGAGAACTTGCACTAGTGAAAGTATGAACCATAGGCCTTGTTTCCTAGCATTGCAATTCCTATTCGCTCGCTTTTGTTAGTAGTTACCTTGCTGATTTTATATTTTCATATTACAAAAACCTATATCTACTATCCATATTGCACTTGTATCACCATCTCTTCGCCGAACTAGTGCACCTATACAATTTACCATTGTATTGGGTGTGTTGGGGACACAAGAGACTCTTTGTTATTTGGTTCCAGGGTTTCTTGAGAGAGACCATGTACGCCTCCCACGGATTGATAAACCCTAGGTCATCCACTTGAGGGAGAATTACTACTGTCCTACGAAACTCTATGCTTGGAGGCCCAACATGAGTCTATGAGAAGAAAGTTGCGTAGTAGACATCAAGCTCTTTTCTGGCGGCGTTGCTGGGGAGGTGAGTGCTTGAAGGTATATCTTTAGATCTTGCAATTGAATCTTTTAGTTTCTTGTTTTATCACTAGCTTAGTTTATAAAAGAAAACTACAAAAAATGGAATTGAGGTTGCCTCATATGCTTCATCTTTTTAATATCTTTCATGAAAATAAGGATTGCGAAAATTGTGCCAAAGTATTACACACACGAATGCCATAAAATGTTTGGCATACAATCTTTGTATGATGAACATGATTTAAATGTTTTTAGTACAAATTCCTTGAATATCCGTGATGCCGGTGATATGCAAATCCATAAGCTTGGGGATGCTATGTTTGATGAAGATGATATTTTTTGTCCCCCAAGTTTTGATGAGCAAATTTATTATGATGATAGCCTACCTCCTATTTATGATGATTATATTGATGAAAGTGGGTTTGGAAGAGTGTCAACTGTAGGTAATGATACCACTATTTTGGAGGGTGTTGAATCTTATAATATTTATTAAAGTGGATTTGGAGAGGTCATGACTTTATTTAGTGATGAATCCACTATTTTGGAAGAGGAGTCAATTGATTATGAGAACATAGTTGCTATCTATGATGATTATTATGATGACATGTATGCTCTAAAAAGTAATGATAACCATGAAACTTGTCATCATGATTTTAATTTTCAATTGGATTATGCGTTACATGATAGTTATTTTGTTGATTTTGCTCCCACTACTATCCATGAGAATAAATTTGCTTATGTGGAGAGTACAAAAATTACTATGCTTGTAGATCATGAAAAGAATGATTTATGTGATAGTTATATTGTTTAATTCATTCATGATGCTACTGAAAATTATTATGAGGGATGAATATATGCTTGTAGGAGTTGCAATAATATCAAGTTTCCTCTCTATGTGTTGAAAATCTTGAAGTTATGCTTGTTTTGCGTCCCTATGCTAGTTGATTCTTGTTCGCATAAGTTGTTTGCTCACAAAATACCTATACATAGGAAGTGGGTTAGACTCAAATGTGCTTGTCATATCCTTCAAGATTCTCCCGTTATGTTTCAATTCTTATCTTTGATGTGAGCATCATTGGAATCATCATGCCTAGCTAGAAAGGCAATAAAGAAAAAGCACTTGTTGGGAGACAACCCAACATTTATACCTAGTATTTTTGTGTGTTCACATGATTAAGCTAATATATTAATCATGTTTTATAGCTTTTGTTTCAATAATGTGCCAAGTAAGACCTTTGGGATGGTCTATGGTGATAGTTGATTTGATCTTGCTGAAAAACAGAAACTTTTGCGATCAGTAAAATAATTTTCATTATTTATGGGAGAAAGATAAAATGCTAATTATTCTTGCATAAGATTGATATACAAATTTCCCGGGTTTTCCTAATTTTTCAGAATTTTCGGAGTTACAGAAGTATACGAAGTTTCCAGATTACTACAGACTGTTCTATTTTTGACACATTCTATTTTCATTGTATTGTTTGCTTATTTTGATGAATCTATGGGTAGTATCGGAGGGTATGTACCATGGATAAGTTGGAATAAAGTAGATATAACACCAATATAAATTTATAATGAGTTCACAATAGTACCTAAGTGGTGATTTGCTTTATTATACTAACGGAGCTTACGAGTTTTCTGTTAAGTTTTGTGTTGTGAAGTTTTCAAGTTTTGGGTGAAGATTCGATGGACTACGGAATAAGGAGTGGCAAGATCCTAATATTGGGGATTCCCATGGCACCCCAATGTAATATTCAAGGACAACCACGAAATTAAGCTTGGGGATGCCCTGGATGGCATCCCCTCTTTCGTCTTTGTTCATCGATAACTTTATTTGAGGCTATATGTTTATTCACCACATGATATGAGTTTTGCTTGGAGAGTCATTTTATTTTATTAGTATTTGCTTGATGTTATTTATAGTAATGTTTTGCATCTTTTATTTCGATAAAAAGGTCAAGTATAGCCGTTACCATGCTTATTTTGCAAGTCTATTGTTGCTGTTTGAAAACAGAAAGTTTGTTGTTATGTTTTGAATATTGGTGAATAGTCAGAACATGATAAAATCTTGAAATTTTTACACAATGAGAAAAAACAAATTATATACAGTGTAGTAATTTTTCAGATTTTTTGGTGTTAAAGATGTATGAGTCCTCTTGCATTCTTCACAGACTATCCTGTTTAGATAGATTGCTGTTATGATTGCATTGTTTGCATATGTTTGCTTGTTTAATGATTATATCTGAGGATAGGAGTCTTAAATCTACAGAGGCATTTAGTATGCAATGTCAAATTATAATTCTAGTGTTTTTCTACAATAGAGAACGATAAGGTTTAGCATGGATTTATACTAACTTATCTCATGAGTTCTTGTTGAGTTTTGTGTGGATGAAGTTTTTAAGAATTAGGGAAACCATGATATGAGAGGAATTAAGGAGATTCAAAAGCTCCAGATTGGGGATGCCCAAGGCATCCCTAGTTAATATTTGAAGAAGTCTCAAGCATCTAAGCTTGGGGATGCCCCGGTAGGCATCCCACCTTTCTTGTTCAACAACTATCGGTCAGTTTTGGTTGAGCCTAAGTTTTTGCTTCTTCACATGATATGTGCTATCCTTGCAATGTCATTTTATTTTGTTTTGCTTGCTTTTCGAATAAAGTACTTAAGATCTAAAATTTTATTTATGAGAAGGAGTCTTCACGTAGTTACATAATTATTCGACTACTCATTGATCTTCACTTATATCTTTTTGAGTAGTTTGTCATTCACTCGTGCGCTTCACTTATATCCTATGAGTAAATGGTTGAATGAATTGAATATCATAAATCTGAATTTATAAATATTTCATATGCTTATCCCATGGGGAGTAATGACTTCACATATAAGAAGTATAAGTGGTGAATTTATTAAAAGTTAGCAAACATAGTATTGGTCACTTGAACAATTCATGAAAGAATATTAAAGGAAGAGAGATTTCACATATAAATATGCTATCTTGGACATATTCTATGATTGTGAGACCCATTAATTATTTTAAAACATGAGCAAATTAGTTGAAGTTGACCAAGGAAGACAACATAATGAGTTATGTTTGGGTATATTTGTATATAAGTTATATTGTTATGGATCCTCCAACATGTGGTGCTTGCTATTTAGAATATTTTGCTGGCCAAAATTTCTGTACTAAGCAGGAATACTGCTTGTGCATACAAAATCCTTGAACCAAGTTCCTTCCATGAGTGTCCACCATATCTACCTATATGCGGTATTTACCTTCCGTTCCAAGTAAATTTGCATGTGCCAAACTCTAAACCTTCAAATAATGATTCATTTTGTATGCCCGAATCACTCATGTAGCGACTAGGGGCTGTTAGTGTCTTCCATGCTAGGTGGGTTGTTCTCATGATGAGTGTTTATTCACTTGTCATTCACGAGAGAATGGCTAGTAGTTGGGATGCCTAGTCCTATGATCAAAAGATCAAAAACAAAATTTTAAATAATCGAACAAAACTCCCCCAGGACTGTTGTTGGTATGGACGATACCCGTTGTTTCGGATCAGCCGTGGAGTGTGATTGTTGGTGGAGGGGGAGTAAAAACTTTACCATTCTGTTTGGGAACTGCCTATAATGTGTCTAGCAAGGAAGATAGTGAGAACTCTTGGTTGTTATGTTGACAATGAAAGTATACCTCTCAAAATTATTTTCATCTCTGTTTTAAAAGCTTCGAGCTCTGGCACATATGCAAATCCCTGCTTCCCTCTGCGAAGAGCCTATCTTTTACTTTTATGCAAGAGTCAGTAGTATTCCTTCTCATTCCAACCTACTCTTTAGTTGGCATGCATCATGTGATGGGGAAAGATCTAAGCATATATGGCCATTCAAATATATTTGATCATGAATTATTATTGTTGACAATTATCTATATGATCAATAAGTTGGGAGGTGAAACATTAAACCCCTGTCTTTCTCTGTGTTCAATGTATGTTATTTGTTCTAAAAATATGCTTTGAGTGGTAGCAATCATGGAAGAATATATGATAGTTGAGTATGTGGGATTTGCTAAATCAAAGCTCTTACATAGACCCTTCCCGAAAATAAGATGAATTGCAATTGTTTGATGACTGAGAACCTAGTTTGTTAGTTTTCAAGAAAGTTTATCGTCTATGCTTTAACATGTGAATAGCTTGTTACTTTATCATGAGAAGCTTTATGATATGAGCTACTGTTATGATATATAATGATGCTAGAAAAAGTGATTGAAATTATCATTGATCAAACTTGTGCACTTGCTAGCATTCACACTTCTTAAATTATTTCTTTTATCATTTACCTACTCAAGGACGAGCAGGAATTAAGCTTGGGGATGCTAATACGTCTCCAACGTATCTATAATTTATGAAGTATTCATGCCATGTTTACAATAATTTTATACAATTTTGGTATGATTTGATTAGAACTAACCCGGACTGACGCTGTTTTGAGCAGAACTACCATGGTGTCGTTTTTTGTGCAAAAATAAAAGTTCTCAGAATGGGCTGAAAATTTACGGTGATTTTTTATGGACCAAAGGAGACCCCCGAAGCACAAGAGTTGGGCCAGAAGAGTCCCGAGGCAACGACAAGGGTGGATGGCGCGTCCCCTATCTTGCCGCTGTCTCGTGGACCCCCTTGACTTGAGACCGACGCAAAAATTCCTATAAATACCAAAACCCCTAGAAAGACACCAAGATCAGGAGTTGCGCCGCCGCAATCCTTTGTAGCCACGAAAAACCAATCGGGAGCCCATTCCGGCACCCTGCCGGAGGGGGACACCATCACCATTGGATATCTTCATCATCCCGGTGGTCTCCATGACGAAGAAAGAGTAGTTCACCCTCGGGGCCGAGGGTATGTACCAGTAGCTATGTGTTTGATCTCTCTCTCTCTCTCTCTCTCTCTCTCGTGTTCTTGATATGGCACGATCTTGATGTACCGCGAGCTTTATTATTATAGTTGGATCATATGGTGTTTCTCCCCCTCTACCTTCTTGTGATGAATTGAGTTTTACCTTTGAGGTTTCACCATTATTGGATTGAATACTATTATGGATTTTAGAACACTTGATGTATGTCTTGCGTGGGATACCCGTGGTGACAATGGGGTGTTCTATTGATTCAGTTGATGTATGTTTTGGCACTCAACTCGCGGATTCCCGAGGTGACATTGGGGTAATCTATGCATAGGGGTTGATGCACATTTTCGTCCTTGTTTCTTCGGTAGGAATCTTGGGGCACTCTTTGAGGTAATTTTTGTTGGATTGAATATTATGAATCTGAGGTTGTTTGATGCATATCATATAATTCACCCACAGATACTTGTGGTGACATTGGAGTACCTAGGTGACATTAGGGTTGATTGATGTGTATCATATGGTGTTATTTTACTACGAACTCTAGGGTTGTTTGTGACACTTATAGGAATAGCTCAATGGATTGATCGAAAAGAATAACTTTGAGGTGGTTTCATGCCCTACAAGCAATTTCATCTTATGTTCTCCGTGATAGGAACTTTGGAGTGACTTTTGTCACACGTTGAGGGATTGCCATATGATTTAATTATGTTATCATTGTTGAGAGAACTTGCACTAGTGAAAGTATGAACCCTAGGCCTTGTTTCCAAGCATTGCAATACCGTTTTTGCTCACTTTTGTTACTAGTTACCTTGATGTTTTTATATTTTCATATTACAAAAACCTATATCTACTATCCATATTGCACTTATATCACCATCTCTTCACCGAACTAGTGCACCTATACAACTTACCATTGTATTGGGTGTGTTGGGGACACAAGAGACTCTTTGTTATTTGGTTGCAGGTTTGCTTGAGAGAGACCATATTCATCCGACGCCTCCCACGGATTGATAAACCTTAGGTCATCCACTTGAGGGAAAATTGCTACTGTCCTACAAAACTCTATGCTTGGAGGCCCAACATGAGTCTACGAGAGGAAGGTTGCGTAGTATACATCAGACATCCTCTTTGATCATGATGAGAAAATTTGCTATTATTATATTCTCAAATTATTTCCGTTCTCATTAAAGGGTGATGCTAAGACTTGGTATAATACTCTTGCTCCTGGTTGTGTGTGTAGTCCTCTGGATATGATTTACTATTTCTCTACTCATAAGTGTGACGCCTGGATAATTAGGCTACAATAATCCCACGTTAATGATGCTACGTCACTACGGTTACTATTGTTAGTCTCGCGTTAGTTCAAAATGATTCAAATTCAAATTTAAGTTAAAGGAAAACCACAAAAGTTTTCAAATATTAAAACAAAAATGTTCAAAATGCGGCATATAAATCATAGGTAATTGTGGTGGAGAAATCATCTTTTTATAAAATAGTTAGATGGACTAAATTAATTAACATGTCGTTACAACAAATAATTAAATGCCCTTTAAGTATTAAACAAATACAACATACTTATTTAAAGTGCCAAATTATTTATGTCAGAGATATAGTTAATAATATTAATTTAGCTTTAACTTTTGTATTTCATAACACTTGAATAAAAATAAAACAGAAAAGAGAAAATATATAAAAACTAAAACAAAAAAAAGGAAAAGAAGCACCCCCGCGCGCTGGGCCAACTGGCCCAGCTAGCTAGCCAAACCGGCCCGGGCCGGCCCCCTCACTCCCCTTATCCCCTCACCCACCGAACCCTAACCCTCGATCCATCCCACGATTCCCACTTCCCCCCACGTCTCCTTCGACTCCCTCCCGTGCGCCGCCACACACACGCGCGTGCGCGTGCATCACAGAGCGCTATGCTCAATCCCCTTCTCTCCCTCCGTCGCTTCCCCTCGTCCACTCCCACACCTGCATGCACATATTGCGCCAGGCAAAGGAGCTCCTCGCGCCATCCTCTGCTCGGCGGAGGGCCATGGCGTCGCCGCCTCCCCTGCTTGGCCTCCTCCAACAGCGTTGGAGCAAACCCCCTCCCCATCGTCGTCCACGCTGGCACCGGAGCCTGGCGCCTCGTTGCCCTTCGACCGCACCTCGCCGCCTGTAACGCCCCAGATATACTTTCCATATTTGTATCCAACTCTTGCCGTCCCCGGCGCTAAGTTATATTTATTTCTCGGGTTGGGTCTTTGTCTCCGTGTGTTGTTTTTCTTTTTCGTGCATCTCTTATCATGTCATCACGTGCATTGCATTTGCATACATGTTCATCTCATGCATTCGAGCATTTTCCCCGTTGTCCGTTTTGCTTTCCGGCGCTTCGTTCTCCTCCGGTGGTCATTTCTAGTCTTCTTTCGTGTGTGGGGTTTAAACATTTCCGGATTGGTCCGAGACTTGCCAAGCGGCCTTGGTTTACTACCGGTAGACCGCCTGTCAAGTTTCGTATCATTTGGACTTCGTTTGATACTCCAACGGTTAACCGAGGGACCGAAAAGGCCTCGTGTGTGTTGCAGCCCAACACCCCCCAAATTTGGCCCAAAACCCACCAAACTCTGCTCCTTGTCCTAGAGCGTTCGATCACGATCGTGTGGGCGAAAACCGCACCTCATTTGGACTCTCCTAGTTCCCTCTATGCCTATTTATACCCCCTCCATTCGGATCTCTTCTTCCCCCGTCCGAAACCCTAGTCCAAAAAAAAACCTCCTCCGCCGCCGACGGACACGTCCGCCCCAGCGCCGGACGCGTCCGCCGCCGCCCGCCTCCGCCACTCAGGCGCTGCCACGTGGGCGCGCGCCCACTTCGCCGCCGCCGGCCCGGGAGGCCCAGGAGGGGCCCCCGCGGCCCAGATCCGCCGCGCCGCCACCCGCCTCCTCTCCCCCGCGCCCGGCGACGCCCTCCGCCGCCGCGCCGCCGCGGGCCCTCGTCGCCGGCGAGCTTCCCCGGGCGCCCGAGCCGGCCTCCTCGCCCGGCGCCGCCCCGTCCGGCGCCCTCCGCCGCCACGCGCCGCCCCGGGTCGCCGGATCCGGCCCCCGGCGACCACCTCCTCCACGCCGGCGAGCTACCCCGGCGCCCCTCCACCTCTCTCCGGCCGCCGCGCCATCGCCGGCATCTTCTGTGGCCGCGAGATCGGATCGGGAGCGGGTAGCTACAGTAAACCCTAGCGCCCCCCGTTGACTTTCTCCCTCTCCCATTATATTTTTCTTGCTACTTTGACTGCTCATATCTCCGCAACCGTAGCTCCGTTTTGGGCATATGATATATCGAAATCTTCGTCTCGACATGTACATCATTTCATTACATTGCATCATTTGCATTTGGGGTCATCTTGATACCCAAAATGCTGTTAGAAGGAGGCTTCGTGAGTTAAATTGCAGATCCGGTAGTTCATCATGCACTTTTGTCATTTTTGCTATGTTTAATTCGTGCATGATATGCCTGTGCCCCTTTGGGATGTATTGTGAAGCATTTTGTCTTCTTTCCAGAGGTGTCACCCATGCATTTTTAGGATGTGTGTGTTGTCTTGTGCAAGCTTGCGAAGTAGGGTACCTGAGAATGCAGATTTCAGGGACTTAGTGATTTTCACTAAGTCTGGGATATTTTAGTTCATGATGCTATATGTCCAGCTTGTTTCCTAATGATCCGTGCCTCTTTTGAGGATGATCAGTAAGGGAGTTTTGATATTTATGTCATGCTCTATCCATCCATGTCTTTGTTGGCATTTGTGGAGTGCTCTAGGTTGACTCAATCGAGCTCAACTTTTGCTTCGTTGTTAATCTGGGCAGATCGTCAACTTGTTTGCGATTTTGCCGATGCTACCGTTAGTGTTCCATGCATGCTATGCCTTCGTTCTTGCCATGTGTAGCTAGCACTTTGTGCCTTCTTGCTGGTTATATGCTTTCCTTGCCATGACTTGCACCGTAGTGAGTGCATCGAGCTCGTTTACATGCCTTCGTGAGTTAAATTTCAGCATGTCTCAGTTTTCACTAAGTCTGAAAACTGATTGTGTTCGAGCGATGTTCGTGAGCTCGGTAGAGTATTTTGTGAACCCTTTTGGCCCCAGGTCACTTTGGGTGTTTTATTAAGCTTGTTGAGTAGCTCCATGCCATGTTCTTACTTGTCATGTTCAGGTTTTCTATCATGTTGTTTTGCTGCTCCGAAGAGAGCATCGTGATCTGAAATTTCAGACTAGTGTTAATTTCACTAAGTCTGAAATCTGTTTTGCATTTGCGTTTTAGCCATGCTTGTTTGAACCTCTTAATGGATGAATTTGCCTATGGCTCAGTGCTAGTGTTTTGTCAACCATCTTGTGTACATCACTGCCATATATTTTGTTTTCATGTTTGGTGGCTGTAGCATGTTCATTTCGTTGCATTTAGATGCCTACTTGCTGTAAATCGCAGACCGGTGTCATATCTTAAAACGCTTGCCATTTCTAAACCGTAGCTCCGATTCCTATGATCTTTATATCGTTTTCAAGCGATTTCATCCCCTCTATCCAGTGGCACACTTGGTTTTCCAAGTTGATGCCAGGTTCATGCATTTCCTGTCATATCTTGCATTTTGCATCCCGCATCGCATCCCGCATAGCATATCGTCATTTCATCATATTGCTTGGTCTTGCCCGTGGTTGATTGTATCCTTGTTGCTTGTTTGTCTTGTTGGGTAGAGCCGGGAGACGAGTTCGCTACCGAGGAGCCCGTTGAGTTTGCTTGTGAGGATCCAGTCAACTCTGACAACTGTGCAGGCAAGATGATCATACCCTCGAAATCACTACTATCTTTGCTATGCTAGTTTGCTCGCTCTTTTGCTTTGCCAATGCTACGATGCCTACCTTTTGCTTGTCAGCCTCCCAATTGCCATGTTGAACCTCTAACCCACCATTGTCCTAGCAAACCATTGATTGGCTATGTTACCGCCTTGCTCAGCCCTTCTTATAGCGTTGTTAGTTGCAGGTGAAGATTGGAGCCGTTCCTTGTTGGAACATTTATTTACTTGTCGGGATATCATTATATTGCTATGTTATCTTAATGCATCTATATACTTGGTAAAGGGTGGAAGGCTCGGCCTCTCGCCTAGTGTTTTGTTCCACTCTTGCCGCCCTAGTTTCCGTCATATCGGTGTTATGTTCCCGGATTGTTGCGTCCCTTACACGGTTGGGCTATAATGGGAACCCCTTGATAGTTCGCCTTGATTAAAGCTTTTCCAGCAATGCCCAACATTGGTTTTACCATTTGCCACCTAGCCTCTTTTCCCTTGGGTTTCCGGAGCCCGAGGGTCATCGTATTTTAGCCCCCCTTGGGCCAGTGCTCCCTCTGAGTGTTGGTCCGAACTGAGCTGCCTGCGGGGCCACCTCGGGGAAACTTGAGGGTTGGTTTTACTCGTAGCTAGTCTCATCTGAGTGTGCCCTGAGAAAGAGATATGTGCAGCTCCTATCGGGATTTGTCGGCACATTCGGGCGGTGTTGCTGGACTTGTTTTAACCTGTCGAATCATCTTGTTGTACCAAGATACCGAGTCTGATCGGTGTGTCTTGGGTGGAGGTCTATTCCTTCGTTGACCGTGAGAGCTTGTTATGGGCTAAGTTGGGACCCCCCTGCAGGGATTGATCTTTCGAAAGCCGTGCCCGCGGTTATGGGCGGATGGGAATTTGTTAATGTCCGGTTGTAGATGACTTGAACTAAACTTAATTAAAATGAATCAACCGTGTGTGTTACCGTGATGGCCCCTTCTCGGCGGAGTCCGGGAAGTGGACACGGTGTTGGAGTTATGCTTGCGCAGGATGTTCCTTTAGCTTCTCGCTCGTGCTTCGCCTTCTCTTCTCGCTCTCTTTTGCGTATAAGTTAGCCACCACATATGCTAGTCGCTTGCTGCAGCTCCACATATATTGGCCTTATCCATTCCTATGAGCTTAAATAGTTTTGATCGCGTGGGTGTGAGATTGCTGAGTCCCTGTGGCTCACAGATACTACAACTCCAGATGCAGGTCCAGGTGTTTCTGCTCCAGTTGACGACTACGAGCTCCAGTGGGAGTTCGACGAGGACTCTCAGCGATACTACGTATCTTTTCCGGATGATCAGTAGTGGTGCCTAGTTGGGGTTATCGATTCAGGACCTTGTCGCATGTTGGGGTCTTTTCTATTTTGGCGCCGTAGTCGGGCCATGAGTGTTGTTTGATGGATGTTATTTATGTACTCTGATGTGACGTGGCGAGTGTAAGCCAACTATGTTATCTCCCCCTTTTATTATATATTACATGGGATGTTGTAATGATTGCCTGACTTGCGACATTGCTTTCAATGCGGTTATGCCTCTAAGTCGTGCCTCGACACGTGGGAGCTATAGCCGCATCGAGGGCGTTACAAGTTGGTATCAGAGCCATTCCCCGACCTTAGGAGCCCCATTGCTTGATCGTTTTTAGCAGCCGAGTTGTGTCTAGAAAAATGTTTTGAGTCCTTAGGAATTATATATCGGAGAGCTTAGGAATTCTTTTTACTTCCCAGTCTCCTCATCGCTCTGGTAAGGCATCCTGGCGTAGAGTTTTGACTCTTCTCTTCTAAAATTTCACTAATTTTTTTTTAGGATCACGCGAGTATCTTGGTTTTGTTCCGATGGTTTTGTGACGAGAACATTGTTCTTGGTGCCTCCTGTCTTTAGGGGTTGTGGCAGTGTCCCGGGGAGTTGAGCTCCGAGGTGTTGTCGTCACAATTTCATCGTTGCAATTCTGGTATACTTGAGATATGTTCGCCGACATCGAAAATCTCTTTTATGCAGTTCGTTGGTGAGATAACCTCGACGCCACCCAGTACTGGGGCGGGAGTTCGGGAGTATCGCCATAACTTGTATAACGGATGCTTTTCGAAGGTTGAGGTAGATGGTTTCCGAAGTTTTCCTGGTTATGTGTTGAAGGATGGATACAGCTGGATGTAGGATTTGCTAGTTTGGGTGAGATATTGTGCTTCCCCTGTATCCCCAACACCTGATTGCATAACCGGAAAGGTTCGGGAGTTTCATAGGTGGGAATTCTAGTAGCTCTAGTTCTTCTTCCACGGATATTGGTTTGAGATTGGGATTTCTTACCGATTATTCGTTCTTGATCCGTACCTTGTTGATTTATTTCTCTTCCTTAATTCTTCGTGGCTTCTCAATTTATGGATATGTGATCATTTGAAGAGGAATGCATTCGTTCATTTTGTTCGGATGTGAAGACTATATGTTGCAATTTTCATTCCGTTGGATTCAGCTTCTATATTGTTGTCTATCTATGTGCTAATGGTGGTCAACCTCTTCAGGATGGCTCCTCCAACGCGCACGACTCCGAATCCTAATCCGCCTCCACCTCCGCCTCCTCCGGAAGCATGGCAAGCTGTGATGGCCGCTACTAATGCAAACACACAGTTGATCATGCAAATTCTCCAAGAGCGCAATCAAGGCAGTCAAGGGAATCAAGGCCATAATCAGCACCACTTTGCTACTCTGAACCAGTTCCTTGCTAATGGCCCAAAGACGTTCAGCGGTTGTGTTGAGGCTACCGATGCTGACGATTGGCTAGTGGATCTGGGCAAGCATTTTGAATGTAGCAACGTCAGGCCTGAAGATTTCGTCAAGTTCGCTTCTTTCCAGCTCAAAGATCAGGCTGCAGAGTGGTTCCAGCAGTACAAGGATTCCAGAGGTGGACGTGTTATCACTTGGGACGATTTCCGTCAAGATTTCCGCGCTCATCACATCCCTCAAAGTGTGGTTGAGAGTAAGCGTCAGGAATTCCGCAATCTGAAGCAAGGCTCTTTGTCTGTCTATGACTACAACAAGTTGTTCCAGAAGCTCGCCCGTTTTGCCAAGCAGGATGTTCCTGATGAGAAGAGCATGATCTATCAGTTCAGGGGTGGTCTTCGTGAGGAAATTCAGCTCGCTCTTGTCCTCTTTGAGCCGTTGAGATACGATGAGTTCTACAACATGGCACTGAAGCAAGAGGCTGCTCAGATGAGATGTGATGCTTCCAGGAAGCGTGCCAGAGATGTTACTCCTTCTTCCTCTACTCAAGTGGTCAAGCAGCAGAAGTATTGGCTTCCTCCTCCTCCGTTCCGTCAGCCGTATCAGCAGAAGAGCAAAGGTGGCAGTGGTTTCTCCCACCCACCCAACCCAGGCTTTCAGAACAAGTCTTCGTCTCAAGCGCCAAGACCGAGTGCTCCGTATCACCGTCCGCTTTCAGAGGTCACGTGCAACAAGTGCCAACAGAAGGGTCACTATGCCAACAAGTGTACCAACCAGAGGCGTCTTCCTCCTCCTCCTCCTGTCAGATCGGCAAGTACAGCTGTGGTCAAGCACAATCCCAAGCACGCCAAGGTCAATATGCTGAATGCAGCTCAGGCTGAGGATTCTTCAGATGTCATTATGGGTAACCTTCCTGTTAATGATATTCCTGCAAAAGTTCTTTTTGACTCTGGTGCATCGCATTCCTTCATGTCATTTCCATTTGCATCGGAGAACAATTTTAGCACTAGGGCATTACCTAGAGCTATGCAAGTCGTCTCTCCAGCTAAGCGACTAAGTTCCAGTATGGAGGTGCCGGATATTTCAATCTTGATGGGTGATTTCAAGTTTCTTGCTTCTCCTATGGTTCTTGGCAACTCGGATATCGATCTTATTCTCGGGATGGACTGGCTCTCTAAGCATAAAGCTCAGCTTGATTGTGCAGCCAGGCAGATTCAACTGACTCATTCGTCTGAGGATGTCATTGTCTTTGCCGCTCGGGATAATTCCATCCGGTTGTTTTCTCTCAATGAGAAGGGTGAATTGGATGCTATTTCGCAGATTCCGGTTGTTTGCGAATATCAAGACGTCTTTCCAGAAGAACTTCCAGGGATGCCTCCAAACCGGCCGGTTGAATTCGTTATTGAACTTGAGCCCGGTACGGAACCTGTGTGCAAACGTCCCTACAAGCTCGGCCCCGAAGAGTTGAAGGAGTTGAAGAAACAACTCGATGAGCAAGAAAGATTGGGTCTCATTCGGCCTAGTACTTCTCCGTGGGGTTGTGGTGTTCTTTTTGTGAAGAAGAAGGATGGATCGAGTCGACTTTGTGTTGATTACCGTCCAGTAAACAAGAAGACCATCAAGAACAAATACCCACTTCCCAACATCAATGAGCTGTTCGAACAACTCAAAGGTGCTCAAGTATTCTCCAAGCTTGATCTCCGTATGGGTTATCATCAGATTCGTATTCGTGAGCAAGATATTCCCAAGACGGCGTTCAGAACAAGCTTTGGTTCATATGAATACACCGTCATGTCTTTTGGCCTCGCCAACGCTCCTCCGACGTTCTCTCGCATGATGAACTTCATCTTCAACCCCTACACCAATGAATTCGTTTTGGTCTATCTCGACGACATTCTGGTTTTCTCGAAGAACAAGGAAGATCATGCCAAGCACTTGCGTTTGGTTCTTGACAAGCTCAGAGAACATCAGTTCTACGCCAAGTTCTCCAAGTGTGAATTTTGGCTCGATGAGGTTCTTTATCTTGGTCATATCATCTCTGCCAAGGGCATTTCCGTGAATCCTGAGAAGGTGTCTGCAATTGTGAATTGGGAACCTCCTCAGAACGTAAAGCAACTCCGCAGTTTCCTCGGTCTCGCAAGCTATTGCAGAAGATTCGTTGAAAACTTTTCTAAGATCGCCAAGCCTCTCTCAAATCTTCTTCAGAAGCACGTCAAGTACGTTTGGTCTCCGGAGTGTGATATTGCTTTCAACACTTTGAAAGAGAAATTGATCACTGCTCCAGTTCTGACTCCGCCTGATGAAACCAAGCCGTACGAGGTCTTTTGTGATGCCTCTCTCCAAGGTCTCGGTGCTGTACTGATGCAAGAGAAGAAAGTTGTTGCTTATACCTCTCGCCAGTTGAAACCTAATGAGAAGAACTACCCCACTCATGATCTCGAGTTGGCGGCAGTTGTGCACGCTTTGTTGACTTGGAGACATCTTCTATTGGGAAGGAAAGTGGATATTTTCACTGATCACAAGAGTCTCAAGTACATCTTCACTCAGCCTAATCTCAACCTCAGGCAGACTCGATGGGTCGAAATGATTCAAGAGTACAATCCGAGTATCGAGTATACTCCAGGCAAGGCTAATGTGATTGCTGACGCTTTGAGCAGAAAAGCATATTGCAACAGTCTGATTCTCAAGCCTTATCAACCCGAGCTTTGTGAAGCTTTCCGCAAACTGAATCTGCAAGTTGTTCCTCAAGGTTTCCTCTCTAACCTTCAAGTCTCTCCTACCTTAGAAGACCAGATTCGCCAAGCCCAACTTCTTGATGCTATGGTGAAGAAGGTGAAGATTGGTATTGCAAAGAGTCAGTCCAAGTACAAGTGCTTCCGACTTGATGACAAGGACACTCTCTTCTTCGAGGATCGAATTGTTGTGCCCAAAGGTGAACTCCGTAAGGTGATCATGAACGAGGCTCACAACTCTCTCCTCTCCATCCACCCTGGTAGTACGAAGATGTATCAGGACCTCAAGCAAGCTTATTGGTGGACTCGAATGAAGCGCGAGATCGCTCAATTCGTGAACGAATGTGATGTCTGCAGAAGAGTGAAGGCAGAACACCAAAGGCCAGCTGGTCTCCTCCAACCTCTTGCCATTCCAGAATGGAAGTTTGACCACATTGAAATGGACTTCGTGACTGGGTTTCCAAAGTCCAAGCGTGGCAATGATGCTATATTTGTCGTCATCGACAAGCTCACCAAAGTGGCTCATTTTCTGCCTATCAAAGAGTCGATCACTGCAGCTCAATTGGCGGAACTCTATACCTCTCGCATTGTCTCTCTGCACGGTATTCCTCAAGTGATATCTTCAGACCGTGGCAGCATCTTTACCTCCAAGTTTTGGGATTCTTTTCAGAAAGCCATGGGCACCAACATCCGCTTCAGCACAGCTTTCCATCCTCAAACAAGCGGTCAAGTCGAGCGTGTCAACCAAATTCTTGAAGATATGCTCAGGGCTTGTGTGATCTCCTTCGGCATGAAGTGGGAGGATTGTCTTCCTTATGCTGAATTCTCATACAACAACAGCTTTCAAGCAAGTTCGGGCAAGGCCCCCTTTGAAATTCTGTATGGCAGGAAGTGCCGTACCCCTCTCAACTGGTCTGAAACCGGTGAACGTCAGCTGCTGGGTAATGACTTAATCACAGAAGCAGAAGAAATGTGCAAAGTCATTCGTGATAACCTCAAAGCAGCTCAATCCCGCCAGAAGTGCTACTATGATAGTAAGCACCGTGAATTGGCTTTCGAGATCGGAGATCATGTTTACCTCCGCGTCTCTCCCATGAAAGGTACTCGTCGCTTCGGTATCAAAGGGAAGCTTGCCCCTAGATACGTGGGACCTTTCAAGATTGTCAGCAAGAGAGGCGACCTCGCCTATCAACTCGAGCTTCCTTCAAACTTTGCAAATGTTCATGATGTGTTCCATGTCTCTCAGCTTCGAAAGTGCTTCAAGACTCCTGACCGCACCGTCAACTTCGAGGACATTGAGCTCCAAGAAGATCTCTCCTATCGTGAGCACCCAGTTGCTATTCTCGAAGAGACTGAACGCAAGACTCGCAACAAGTCAATCAAATTTCTCAAAGTCAAGTGGTCACACCATTCCGACCGTGAAGCTACCTGGGAACGCGAGGATCACCTCCGTTCTGAGTACCCGGAGTTCTTTCAGTCCTAGATCTCGGGACGAGATCTTTTCGTAGTGGTGGAGTGTTGTAACGCCCCAGATATACTTTCCATATTTGTATCCAACTCTTGCCGTCCCCGGCGCTAAGTTATATTTATTTCTCGGGTTGGGTCTTTGTCTCCGTGTGTTGTTTTTCTTTTTCGTGCATCTCTTATCATGTCATCACGTGCATTGCATTTGCATACATGTTCATCTCATGCATTCGAGCATTTTCCCCGTTGTCCGTTTTGCATTCCGGCGCTTCGTTCTCCTCCGGTGGTCATTTCTAGTCTTCTTTCGTGTGTGGGGTTTAAACATTTCCGGATTGGTCCGAGACTTGCCAAGCGGCCTTGGTTTACTACCGGTAGACCGCCTGTCAAGTTTCGTATCATTTGGACTTCGTTTGATACTCCAACGGTTAACCGAGGGACCGAAAAGGCCTCGTGTGTGTTGCAGCCCAACACCCCCCAAATTTGGCCCAAAACCCACCAAACTCTGCTCCTTGTCCTAGAGCGTTCGATCACGATCGTGTGGGCGAAAACCGCACCTCATTTGGACTCTCCTAGCTCCCTCTATGCCTATTTATACCCCCTCCATTCGGATCTCTTCTTCCCCCGTCCGAAACCCTAGTCCAAAAAAAAACCTCCTCCGCCGCCGACGGACACGTCCGCCCCAGCGCCGGACGCGTCCGCCGCCGCCCGCCTCCGCCACTCAGGCGCTGCCACGTGGGCGCGCGCCCACTTCGCCGCCGCCGGCCCGGGAGGCCCAGGAGGGGCCCCCGCGGCCCAGATCCGCCGCGCCGCCACCCGCCTCCTCTCCCCCGCGCCCGGCGACGCCCTCCGCCGCCGCGCCCGCCGCGGGCCCTCGTCGCCGGCGAGCTTCCCCGGGCGCCCGAGCCGGCCTCCTCGCCCGGCGCCGCCCCGTCCGGCGCCCTCCGCCGCCACGCGCCGCCCCGGGTCGCCGGATCCGGCCCCCGGCGACCACCTCCTCCACGCCGGCGAGCTACCCCGGCGCCCCTCCACCTCTCTCCGGCCGCCGCGCCATCGCCGGCATCTTCTGTGGCCGCGAGATCGGATCGGGAGCGGGTAGCTACAGTAAACCCTAGCGCCCCCCGTTGACTTTCTCCCTCTCCCATTATATTTTTCTTGCTACTTTGACTGCTCATATCTCCGCAACCGTAGCTCCGTTTTGGGCATATGATATATCAAAATCTTCGCCTCGACATGTACATCATTTCATTCCATTGCATCATTTGCATTTGAGGTCATCTTGATACCCAAAATGCTGTTAGAAGGAGGCTTCGTGAGTTAAATTGCAGATCCGTTAGTTCATCATGCACTTTTGTCATTTTTGCTATGTTTAATTCGTGCATGATATGCCTGTGCCCCTTTGGGATGTATTGTGAAGCATTTTGTCTTCTTTCCATAGGTGCCACCCATGCATTTTTAGGATGTGTGTGTTGTCTTGTGCAAGCTTGCGAAGTAGGGTACCTGAGAATGCAGATTTCAGGGACTTAGTGATTTTCACTAAGTCTGGGATATTTTAGTTCATGATGCTATATGTCCAGCTTGTTTCCTAGTGATCCGTGCCTCTTTTGAGGATGATCAGTAAGGGAGTTTTGATATTTATGTCATGCTCTATCCATCCATGTCTTTGTTGGCATTTGTGGAGTGCTCTAGGTTGACTCAATCGAGCTCAACTTTTGCTTCGTTGTTAATCTGGGCAGATCGTCAACTTGTTTGCGATTTGCCGATGCTACCGTTAGTGTTCCATGCATGCTATGCCTTCGTTCTTGCCATGTGTAGCTAGCACTTTGTGCCTTCTTGCTGGTTATATGCTTTCCTTGCCATGACTTGCACCGTAGTGAGTGCATCGAGCTCGTTTACATGCCTTCGTGAGTTAAATTTCAGCATGTCTCAGTTTTCACTAAGTCTGAAAACTGATTGTGTTCGAGCGATGTTCGTGAGCTCGGTAGAGTATTTTGTGAACCCTTTTGGCCCCAGGTCACTTTGGGTGTTTTATTAAGCTTGTTGAGTAGCTCCATGCCATGTTCTTACTTGTCATGTTCAGGTTTTCTATCATGTTGTTTTGCTGCTCCGAAGAGAGCATCGTGATCTGAAATTTCAGACTAGTGTTAATTTCACTAAGTCTGAAATCTGTTTTGCATTTGCGTTTTAGCCATGCTTGTTTGAACCTCTTAATGGATGAATTTGCCTATGGCTCAGTGCTAGTGTTTTGTCAACCATCTTGTGTACATCACTGCCATATATTTTGTTTTCATGTTTGGTGGCTGTAGCATGTTCATTTCGTTGCATTTAGATGCCTACTTGCTGTAAATCGCAGACCGGTGTCATATCTTAAAACGCTTGCCATTTCTAAACCGTAGCTCCGATTCCTATGATCTTTATATCGTTTTCAAGCGATTTCATCCCCTCTATCCAGTGGCACACTTGGTTTTCCAAGTTGATGCCAGGTTCATGCATTTCCTGTCATATCTTGCATTTTGCATCCCGCATCGCATCCCGCATAGCATATCGTCATTTCATCATATTGCTTGGTCTTGCCCGTGGTTGATTGTATCCTTGTTGCTTGTTTGTCTTGTTGGGTAGAGCCGGGAGACGAGTTCGCTACCGAGGAGCCCGTTGAGTTTGCTTGTGAGGATCCAGTCAACTCTGACAACTGTGCAGGCAAGATGATCATACCCTCGAAATCACTACTATCTTTGCTATGCTAGTTTGCTCGCTCTTTTGCTTTGCCAATGCTACGATGCCTACCTTTTGCTTGTCAGCCTCCCAATTGCCATGTTGAACCTCTAACCCACCTTGTCCTAGCAAACCATTGATTGGCTATGTTACCGCCTTGCTCAGCCCTTCTTATAGCGTTGTTAGTTGCAGGTGAAGATTGGAGCCGTTCCTTGTTGGAACATTTATTTACTTGTCGGGATATCATTATATTGCTATGTTATCTTAATGCATCTATATACTTGGTAAAGGGTGGAAGGCTCGGCCTCTCGCCTAGTGTTTTGTTCCACTCTTGCCGCCCTAGTTTCCGTCATATCGGTGTTATGTTCCCGGATTGTTGCGTCCCTTACACGGTTGGGCTATAATGGGAACCCCTTGATAGTTCGCCTTGATTAAAGCTTTTCCAGCAATGCCCAACATTGGTTTTACCATTTGCCACCTAGCCTCTTTTCCCTTGGGTTTCCGGAGCCCGAGGGTCATCGTATTTTAGCCCCCCTTGGGCCAGTGCTCCCTCTGAGTGTTGGTCCGAACTGAGCTGCCTGCGGGGCCACCTCGGGGAAACTTGAGGGTTGGTTTTACTCGTAGCTAGTCTCATCTGAGTGTGCCCTGAGAAAGAGATATGTGCAGCTCCTATCGGGATTTGTCGGCACATTCGGGCGGTGTTGCTGGACTTGTTTTAACCTGTCGAATCATCTTGTTGTACCAAGATACCGAGTCTGATCGGTGTGTCTTGGGTGGAGGTCTATTCCTTCGTTGACCGTGAGAGCTTGTTATGGGCTAAGTTGGGACCCCCCTGCAGGGATTGATCTTTCGAAAGCCGTGCCCGCGGTTATGGGCGGATGGGAATTTGTTAATGTCCGGTTGTAGATGACTTGAACTAAACTTAATTAAAATGAATCAACCGTGTGTGTTACCGTGATGGCCCCTTCTCGGCGGAGTCCGGGAAGTGGACACGGTGTTGGAGTTATGCTTGCGCAGGATGTTCCTTTAGCTTCTCGCTCGTGCTTCGCCTTCTCTTCTCGCTCTCTTTTGCGTATAAGTTAGCCACCACATATGCTAGTCGCTTGCTGCAGCTCCACACATATGGGCCTTATCCATTCCTATGAGCTTAAATAGTTTTGATCGCGTGGGTGTGAGATTGCTGAGTCCCTGTGGCTCACAGATACTACAACTCCAGATGCAGGTCCAGGTGTTTCTGCTCCAGTTGACGACTACGAGCTCCAGTGGGAGTTCGACGAGGACTCTCAGCGATACTACGTATCTTTTCCGGATGATCAGTAGTGGTGCCTAGTTGGGGTTATCGATTCAGGACCTTGTCGCATGTTGGGTTCTTTTCTATTTTGGCGCCGTAGTCGGGCCATGAGTGCTTGTTTGATGGATGTTATTTATGTACTCTGATGTGACATGGCGAGTGTAAGCCAACTATGTTATCTCCCCCTTTTATTATATATTACATGGGATGTTGTAATGATTGCCTGACTTGCGACATTGCTTTCAATGCGGTTATGCCTCTAAGTCGTGCCTCGACACGTGGGAGCTATAGCCGCATCGAGGGCGTTACACCGCCAACCAGAGCTACCTCGCCAGCTTTGATGCCCTGACGCTGCCGAACCTCGTCGTCGCCCGAAGCCGCCTCGCTGGACCGCTTCATCGCCGAATCTCCTTCCCCACTGTCGCTCGTCCCCATCCTCCGCCTCGTCGGATGCCATCGAGCCACGCCGCCCCCTTCCCTGCATCGAATGTGAGCACCGCCCCGTGCTCCCTCTCCCCCCATGTGTTGAACGCGCCACGCTCGCCGTGGCCCTACCCGGCGCCTTGTCTCGCGCACGCACGCAGCCGCAACTGCTTGCTGCTCCCCTGCCCGCTGCTTGCACTGCTTCTGCAGCTAGCGCCGCGCCGCGCCACTCCTAGGTGCTGCGGCTGCTTCCCGCGGCTGCTCACTAGTGCTGCCGCCGCCGCCCTAGCTGCGCCCTATCCCACACCCGCGTGCCCAGACCGCCCGCCGCCGGCCGCACCCGGCGCTGCTCGTCGCGCCTGCCGCTGTCGGCTTCTGCCTCATGCCGCCAGCGCCCCTACTCGTGGGAGACAGATGGGCTGGCCCCTGTTGGATTAGGGACTAATCCCCTAAATGCTAACCCCCTCCTAAAAGTAGTCTATGACATCAGGCCCCACTTCTAAATCAAAAAAAATAATGATAGATAAAAATATTAATTAATTAATTAACTTAATTAACTTAATTAATCTTGTATTAGATTAACCTAATCATTTAGTTAATTATTTAATCATGTTTAATTAACCTGAGACTATGACAAACAGGCCCCACGTGCCAGGGTTGACCTAGTCAACCTGTAGACCTGCTGACATCATGCTGATGTCACGCTGACCCAATAATTACCTTTTCTAATTAATTAAAATCTGTTAATTCCAAAATTGATTAAAGCTTTTAAAATTAATATAAAATAATCCGTAACTCCGATCGAAAAACTTTGTACATGAAAGTTACTCACAATGACGAGACGAATCCGGATACGCAGCCCGTTCGTCCACCACGCATCCCTAGCATAGCAAACACGCAACTTTCCCCCTCTGATTCATCTGTCCAAAAACGCGAAACACCGGGGTTATTTTCCCGGATGTTTCCCCTTTCGCCGGTACCACGTACTGCTGCGTTAGGGCACACCTAGCACCGCGTATTGCCATGTTATGCTTTGTGATGCTTTGATTGATCTGTTATTTATTGTGTTCCCCCTCCACTACTTCTTTCCGGTAGACCCCGAGACTGCCGGCGACCCCCAGTATGACTATGGAGTTGACGACCCCTCTCTCTTGCCAGAGCAACCAGGCAAGCCCCCCCCTTTGATCACCAGATATCGCCTACTCTTCTCTATACTGCTTGCATTAGAGTAGTGCAACATGTTACTGCTTTCCGTTATTCCTATCCTGATGCATAGCATGTCCTTGCTACTACTGTTGTTACCATTACCTGCTATCCTACTGCTTAGTATAGGATGCTAGTGTTCCATCAGTGGCCCTACACTCTTGTCCGTCTGCCATGCTATACTACTGGGCCGTGATCACTTCGGGAGGTGATCACGGGCATATACTATATACTTTACACAGTTGCATTACCTGTGGTACTGTTCGGAGTTGGGGGCTGAAGGGGCAGCTGGCTCCATCCCGGTAGAGGTGGGCCTGGGTTACCGACGGCCCCCGACTGTTACTTTGAGGCGGAGCGACAGGGCAGGTTGAGACCACCTAGGAGAGAGGTGGGCCTGGCCCTGGTCGGCATTCACAGATACTTAACACGTTTAACAAGATCTTGGTATTTGATCTGAGTCTGGCTACTAGCCTATATGCACTAACCATCTACGCGGGGACAGTTATGGGCACTCGACGTCGTGGTATCAGCTGAAGCCTTCGTGACGTCAGCAACGGAGCGGCGCGCGCTGGATTGGACTGGAACGCCTACTAGTCTAGGTCTGCTTCCGGCCGCCCACGCAACGTGCAGGTGTGCTAAGGGCGATGGGCCCAGACCCCTGGGCGCTTAGGTTTAGACCGGCGTGCTGACCTCTCTGTTGGTCTAGGTGGGGCTGCGACGTGTTGATCTTCCGAGGCCGGGCATGACCCAGAAAAGTGTGTCCGGCCAAATGGGATCGAGCGTGTTGGGTTATGTGGTGCACCCCTGCAGGGAAGTTAATCTATTCGAATAGCCGTGATCTTCGGTAACAGGACGACTTGGAGTTGTACCTTGACCTTATGACAACTAGAACCGGATACTTAATAAAACACATCCTTCCAAGTGCCAGATACAACCGGTGATCGCTCTCTCACAGGGCGACGAGGGGAGGATCATCGGTTAGGATTATGCTATACGATGCTACTTGGAGGACTTCAGTCTACTCTCTTCTACATGCTGCAAGATGGAGGCTGCCAAAAGCGTAGTCTTCGAAAGGACTAGCTATCCCCCTCTTATTCCGGCTTTCTGCAGTTCAGTCCACATATGATAGCCTTATTCCAGTTGATACAAATGCATACATATGTAGTGTAGCTCCTTGCTTGCGAGTACTTTGGATGAGTACTCACGGTTGCTTTCTCCCTCTTTCCCCCCTATCCCTTCTACCTGGTTGTCGCAACCAGATGTTGGAGCCCAGGAGCCAGACGCCACCTTCGACGATGACTCCTACTACACCGGAGGTGCCTACTACTACGTGCTGCCCGCTGACGACGACCAAGAATAGTTTAGGAGGATCCCAGGCAGGAGGCCTGCGCCTCTTTTGATCTGTATCCCAGTTTGTGCTAGCCTTCTTAAGGCAAACTTTTTTAACTTATGTCTGTACTCAGATATTGTTGCTTCCGCTGACTCGTCTATGATCGAGATCTTGTATTCGAGCCTTCGAGGCCCCTGGCTTGTAATATGATGCTTGTATGACTTATTTTTTGTAGAGTTGTGTTGTGATATCTTCCCGTGAGTCCCTGATCTTGATCGTACACGTTTGCGTGTATGATTAGTGTACGGTCAAACCGGGGGCGTCACAAGTTGGTATCAGAGCCGACTGCCTGTAGGAATCCCCCTTCCACACCCCTTGGCCGAAGTCGAGTCTAGACATTTCAAAAACTTTTACTAACACGACTGTGTGTCTTACGGGCACAGGTCGCCGTTTGGGTGGTAGTAGGATCTTTTTATTCCTCGCCCTTTACTCTGGGACTCTGAACTCTCTTCTATTCGGGTTAAGTGATTTGCTAAAATCTAACTTTAGGTTCTCGAAAATACTTCCTCCCGAAGAGCCCCTTCAGGCCAGATGATCGCCTGCTGCAACAGAAGATTCTGACAATACTCTCCGATGTTTCCCCGAGACCTTTGTGTCCTTCGCTGTTGCAATTCCATACCACCGATAAGTCCCTATGGAGAAGCTACATACACTTGTCGTCCATAACTTCATTCCCAGTTGTTCTTGTTATTACAAGATACCTCGGAAATTCTCTCAATTTTTTCCGAGAATACTTTGTGCCTACTGCCTTGCAGTTCATTATCCACATATACACCCCTACGGATAATTCTCACACTTATCGGGTATCCGCTCATTCCCAGTTGTTCAGGTGTTTCGCCAAAGACTTCAAAATATCATTCGATCTTCCGAAAATCCCGAGCAGCCTATTGCTCTTGAAACTCTCGCTTGCTTGCATTAAGGTTAATCCCATAAGTTTCATAATCTTATTGGCCCCCCCTTGTCTTTATCATTTTAAGTCCGTTGATTCAATATGTTGAGGATGCTCGCATTCCTCAGTCGAATCCTAGGATTCTTCCTTCCGGCTCATACGTCATTTGGATATGAGCTGGTTCTTGACCAATCAATGCCTTGATCGTTTGTGCTTCCAAGTCTGTTGAACTTATTCATTTTTTATCAGAACATTTGCTTCTGATCCCTTGATTTGGAGATCATAAAGTTTCTTTGCATTAAGCTTTGAAATTAGTCAGTTGTTTCTATAACCCGATGCCATGGCATTCCTTCTTCCTTTGATTGAGTACCGATACTCACATCAGCCCCGTTGTGGATCGCCATACCCATTGCCGGGTTATTATCCGACAATGTCCTTCACAACCAAAATTCTTGTGACTTCTTTAACTGATACATAATGCCCTTGGTAAATTGTATCATCTGCTTGCCCAACCATGCTCTGCTTTCGAGCTGGTCGTATTTACTATTGAAGCTTGTGGTATATGTTTCCACGATACCCTGACGGGTTGAACCTATGCCTTCCTTTATATGTGTGAACTTGGAAGTTTTCATGAGTCATACTCATTTGGTATTTCACCAGATAAAAGTTTCAACACTAATGCCTTTATCAAAGAGAAAAGTGAATGGAAGGTTATACATTGAAGAAGTGGGAGTCGACCTTGAACTTTGTGTTCATGCCCATGGACATGATGTAGATCTTATCATTAAAGCTTTTCTTAAATTAATTATTCCCTTGGTATAAGTTCATCTTATCTCTGGGATCTGGCCTTTTGCAATCGTGGTTCCGACCATGTTCTCCTTTAAATAACATTTCTCGTGCAAGTTTAAGCATTTGTCTTCTGCAGAGCAATACCCTAGTCCAATCTCTACTTTGATCTGTCGTCGAGCATTACCCCCCTGGTATCTCGAGATTATCATGGAACTGCATAACCTCTTATGAGTTCTTCATCAGGTATTACATTCTCACGGACTCCAATTTTTCACGGGCTTTGAGTTATGAAACACTCAAGGACACCGATAACGGAATCGAGTCTGCACTACGATTCAACGAGGATTAGAGATCTTCGTCGCTTACAAGTTTAATACTCCATGTCTGTCCTAGCCTGAACGGATACATCATTATCGTGCTAATTTTAATCATCAGCATTCTGAGCTCTTCAAGGGTATCAACTGAATTCATGATGAGAAATACCATCCTTGCCCCTAATGATTTGTGTTATCATCGGCCACTTTATTGCCTTCCCTCCAACACAAACTTGTTCATGTTTTGTGTTATACCTTGAGTTCCTTGCTATCCAGCATTTGTCCTTCTTTACCTTGGAATATTACCACCTTTTATGTCAAGAATGTCGTGGCAATTTTACCACCTCTTGAGAATTCTTGATATAGTAATATCTCTCGCCATTTGCGTTCATTTCTTGGTCTCCGTGTTGTTTCTAACCGGAATACCTACAAATGGTTTGTGATGTGTAAATTCTAAACTTCTAGCAACCCTATTGCTTTGAAGTTATTGGTCTATAGTTTCATTAGAATTCTATTGCTTATTGAATCATCATTTGAACATTAATCGTGCTACCTAGTCCAGATTCCTGGGTGCACCCTTCTATCATTGTTCAGTTGAGTATGTTTCCCTCGAGCATACATCATTATATCATTGATCTGACAAATGATATTTCCTTGTTCACATAATTGTGGAAATCCATCTTTTGGAAATCTCGATGAATTATCGCTGAGTTCATCAGCCACCTCCTCTTTCTATCCTTGATTTAATAATGAACTCATGATTCGGAACTTGCTTCCACAGTTCAATTCCCGAGAATCTTACAATGTCATCTTGACAATTTGTGTTGCACCTTTTCTTCTCAGGCATCCTGAGTCTAAGGTATCCTAACACCGATCAGATCTGAATCTCGATCAGATATGATGGTTGGAACATTTTTCCAAGAGTTATAACACTGGTCTTTTATGACCCGGTAAGGTGATGGCATGCCCAACACACCTGGCCGGATGACCTATTGTTATAGATTCTCTTTCAACAAGGTTATCCATTCTTCCATGGGGAAATTGTAAGACTTATCCTATAAGTTGTTTCCGATGAATCCTTGTGTTTCCAAAGTCTGGCCTTTGCTTAAATACCATGTCAACGCTATCTTGAAGCATGTATGTGGTACTCCGATTTTCAATAAGAACATTTGAAGCACAAGGCTAAATTTCTTTATTAATTACCCCAAACACCGTTGATTGGGTAATGTCATGAACTTCCTCTCCTGTTACCTAAATGGATTTCCATGTTATATCCTGTCATGGATATCATGCTCTGCTTGTCCTTGTGAAGGATATACCCCTGAATAATGTGTTTAAACACATTTCCCTTTCCATTGTACTGTTTAATCGGATGATCACATTTTTCCTCTCCATTGTTTTTGTTTAACCTTTCTTGTGATCTATATGATCTAAGCAGTAATAAGTCACTGCTTATGTAAACACCTCGATGTACACCTATGTCAGTAAGACCCTGTTACTATTGTTGATGACATTTCGGTGACCACCGATGGACGAGAACTTTGCCTATTGGTCCGCCTCGTTCAACGAGTAGGAAAATGGTTCTCTTCGTCCCTCGCCCTTGGTATCGATGTTGTTGCCGACATAACTAACAGGCTACCCTCTGACATGCCTTGCTATCATGACCGTGCAAGATGTCACCGTCCTCCCTACTTTAACCCACATGATGGGCCCATAACCTACAGTTCCGCAGGATCAAAACCTGACTCTCCTGTACAACCCTGTTTCTAAAAGTTATTCCTCACGCTTGGCCTCGTATGTACTTCACGAGCCACCTTCCCTGTGATCATCAATTCTGGTATTAAACACAATACCTATTCTCGTTGACTTGAACCCCTTTCACACTTTGTTTCAGGCAACGACGATTGTCTATCCGCTTCAAACTTCTTATGGTACCTTCTTACTTTGCTCTCGATGTGTTTCATTTGTTCAACTCGAGAGATACTCTTATGATCATTCTTGGGATACCCCCCCCCCAAGATGATTTTCCCTTATAACATTCAATTGTTGTAAAGCTTCCCCTGACCTATTCATAAGTACGATGGACTTCCCGAAGAAAGAAAGAATGCCAACTTCATCATGATGACCTGAAGTAGAGAAATGAAGGCATCAACATAATGGATCGACCTCTTCGTGAAGAGCAACCAAGATCGAGAAGACCCGTTAGAATTTCGTAACCAAATCCCTTTCCCTTTCTACCGCTCCTAAATCTCGGGACGAGATTTCTTGTAGTGGAGGAGAATTGTGACGCCCGGATAATTAGGCTACAGTAATCCCACGTTAATGATGCTACGTCACCACGGTTACTATTGTTAGTCTCGCGTTAGTTCAAAACGGTTCAAATTCAAATTTAAGTTAAAGGCAAACCACAAAAGTTTTCAAATATTAAAACAAAAATGTTCGAAATGCGGCATATAAATCATAGGTAATTGTGGTGGAGAAATCATCTTTTTATAAAATAGTTAGATGGACTAAATTAATTAACATGTCGTTACAACAAATAATTAAATGCCCTTTAAGTATTAAACAAATACAACATACTTATTTAAAGTGCCAAATTATTTATGTCAGAGATATAGTTAATAATATTAATTTAGCTTTAACTTTTGTATTTCATAACACTTGAATAAAAATAAAATAGAAAAGAGAAAATATATAGAAACTAAAACAAAAAAAGGAAAAGAAGCACCCCCCCCCCGCGCTGGGCCAACCGGCCAGCTAGCTAGCCAAACCGGCCCGGGGCGGCCCCCTCACTCCCCTTATCCCCTCACCCACCGAACCCTAACCCTCGATCCATCCCACGATTCCCACTTCCCCCCACGTCTCCCTCGACTCCCTCCCGTGCGCCGCCACACACACGCGCGTGCGCGTGCATCACAGAGCGCTATGCTCAATCCCCTTCTCTCCCTCCCTCGCTTCCCCTCGTCCACTCCCACACCTGCACGCACATATCGCGCCAAGGAGAGGAGCTCCTCGCGCCATCCTCTGCTCGGCGGAGGGCCATGGCGCCGCCGCCTCCCCTGCTTGGCCTCCTCCAACAGCGTTGGAGCAAACCCCCTCCCCATCGTCGTCCACGCTGGCACCCGAGCCTGGCGCCTCGTTGCCCTCCGACCGCGCCTCGCCGCCAACCAGAACTACCTCGCCGGCTTTGATGCCCCAACGCTGCCGAACCTCGCCGTCGCCCGAAGCCGCCTCGCCGGACCGCTTCACCGCCGAATCTCCTTCCCCACTGTCGCTCGTCCCCATCCTCCTCCTCGTCGGATGCCATCGAGCCACGCCGCCCCCTTCCCTGCATCGGATGTGAGCACCGCCCCGTGCTCCCTCTCCTCCCTGTGCTAAACGCGCCACGCTCGCTGTGGCCCTACCCGGCGCCTTGTCTAGCGCACGCCCGCAGCCGCAGCTGCTTGCTGCTCCCCTGCCCGCTGCTTGCACTGCTTTTGCAGCTAGCGCCACGCCACGCCACTCCTAGGTGCTGCGGCTGCTTCCCGCGGCTACTCACTACTGCTGCCGCTGCCGCCCTAGCTGCGCCCTATCCCACACCCGCGTGCCCAGACCACCCGACGCCGGCCGCACCCGGCGCTGCTCGTCGCTCCTGCCGCTGTAGGCTTCTGCCTCATGCCGCCGGCGCCCCTACTCGCGCGAGACAGATGGGCTGGCCCCTGTTGGATTAGGGACTAATCCCCTAAATGCTAACCCCCTCCTAAAAGTAGTCTATGACATCAGGCCCCACTTCTAAATCAAAAAAATAATGATAGATAAAAATATTAATTAATTAATTAATTAACTTAATTAATCTTGTATTAGATTAACCTAATCATTTAGTTAATTATTTAATCATGTTTAATTAACCTGAGACTATGACGAACATGCCCCACGTGCCAGGGTTGACCTAGTCAACCTGTAGACCTGCTGACATCATGCTGATGTCACGCTGACCCAATAATTACCTTTTCTAATTAATTAAAATCTGTTAATTCCAAAATTGATTAAAGCTTTTAAAATTAATATAAAATAATCCGTAACTCCGATCGAAAAACTTTGTACATGAAAGTTGCTCACAACGACGAGACGAATCCGGATGCACAGCCCGTTCGTCCGCCACGCATCCCTAGCATAGCGAACACGCAACTTTCCCCCTCCGATTCATCTGTCCGAAAACGCGAAACACCGGGGTTATTTTCCCGGATGTTTCCCCTTTCGCCGGTACCACGTACTGCTGCGTTAGGGCACACCTAGCACCGCGTATTGCCATGTTACGCTTTGTGATGCTTTGATTGCTCTGTTATTTATTGTGTTCCCCTTCCACTACTTCTTTCCGGTAGACCCCGAGACTGCCGGCGACCCCCAGTACGACTACAAAGTTGACGACCCCTCTCTCTTGCCAGAGCAACCAGGCAAGCCCCCCCCTTTGATCACCAGATATCGCCTACTCTTCTCTATACTGCTTGCATTAGAGTAGTGTAGCATGTTACTGCTTTCCGTTATTCCTATCCTGATGCATAGCCTATCCTTGCTACTACTGTTGTTACCATTACCTGCTATCCTACTGCTTAGTATAGGATGCTAGTGTTCCATCAGTGGCCCTACACTCTTGTCCGTCTGCCATGCTATACTACTGGGCTGTGATCACTTCGGGAGGTGATCACGGGCATATACTATATACTTTACACAGTTACATTACCTGTGGTACTGTTCGGAGTTGGGGGCTGAAGGGGCAGGTGGCTCCATCCCGGTAGAGGTGGGCCTGGATTCCCGACGGCCCCCGACTGTTACTTTGAGGCGGAGCGACAGGGCAGGTTGAGACCACCTAGGAGAGAGGTAGGCCTGGCCCTGGTCGGTGTTCGCAGATACTTAACACGTTTAATGAGATCTTGGTATTTGATCTGAGTCTGGCTACTGGCCTATACGCACTAACCATCTACGCGGGGACAGTTATGGGCACTCGACGTCGTGGTATCAGCCGAAGCCTTCGTGACATCAGCAACAGAGCGGCGCGCGCTGGATTGGACTGGAACGCCTACTAGGCTAGGTCTGCTTCCGGCCGCCCACGCAACGTGCAGGTGTGCTAAGGGCGATGGCCCCAGACCCTTGGGCGCTTAGGTTTAGATCGGCGTGCTGACCTCTTTGTTGGTCTAGGTGGGGCTGCGACGTGTTGATCTTCCGAGGCCAGGCATGACCCAGAAAAGTGTGTCCGTCCAAATGGGATCGAGCGTGTTGTGTTATGTGGTGCACCCCTGCAGGGAAGTTAATCTATTCGAATAGCCGTGATCTTCGGTAACAGGACGACTTGGAGTTGTACCTTGACCTTATGACAACTAGAACCGGATACTTAATAAAACACATCCTTCCAAGTGCCAGATACAACCGGTGATCGCTCTCTCACAGGGCGACGAGGGGAGGATCATCGGTTAGGATTATGCTATACGATGCTACTTGGAGGACTTCAGTCTACTCTCTTCTACATGCTGCAAGACGGAGGCTGCCAGAAGCGTAGTCTTCGAAAGGACTAGCTATCCCCCTCTTATTCCGGCTTTCTGCAGTTCAGTCCACATATGATAGCCTTATTCCAGTTGATACCAATGCATACATATGTAGTGTAGCTCCTTGCTTGCGAGTACTTTGGATGAGTACTCACGGTTGCTTTCTCCCTCTTTCCCCCCTATCCCTTCTACCTGGTTGTCGCAACCAGATGTTGGAGCCCAGGAGCCAGACGCCACCTTCGACGACGACTCCTACTACACCGGAGGTGCCTACTACTACGTGCTGCCCGCTGACGACGACCAAGAATAGTTTAGGAGGATCCCAGGCAGGAGGCCTGCGCCTCTTTCGATCTGTATACCAGTTTGTGCTAGCCTTCTTAAGGCAAACTTGTTTAACTTATGTCTGTACTCAGATATTGTTGCTTCCGCTGACTCGTCTATGATCGAGCTCTTGTATTCGAGCCTTCGAGGCCCCTGGCTTGTAATATGATGCTTGTATGACTTATTTTTTTTGTAGAGTTGTGTTGTGATATCTTCCCATGAGTCCCTGATCTTGATCGTACACGTTTGCGTGTATGATTAGTGTACGGTCAAACCGGGGGCGTCACAATAAGAAACAAGTTGCCTTACGGGAAATATTTAACTTTGTGCAAATTGAAGAATAGAGTCTCCCACAAGCTTGGGGGAGGCTTCTCCAATTGCTTAATGCCTTGCCTGATCACCCTCTTAAGAAAAATGAAATACTTGATATCTTCTATAATGGACTAACTGATGCTTCTAGCGATTTCCTAGATAGTTGTGCTGGTTGTGTTTTCAGGGAACAAACTGTTGAACAAGATAAAGAATTATTGAATAATATATTTAAAAATTATTATGATTGGACTCTTCCCGAACCACCGCCTAAAGTAGTCCGAAGAAGAGGGGTATATTATATCTCAGTCCTGAATATACGCAAGAGGCAAAGAAATCTATGAAGGAAAAAGGTATTAAAGTTGAGGATGTCAAATTTTTTCCTCCTATTGAAGAAATACATGGGCTTGACACAACACCACCCAAGGTGATAGAGGTAAATTCTTTAATGAAATTCAGTGACAATGACAATCCTTATAATATGTATCCTAGTCAATGCCTTTATGAGTTTGATAATTACATCAGAAACCAAGATCACTTCATTGCAAATGTTATGAAACATTGAACTACAACTTTGATACGATTGCTCGCTTGAGTGACTTGTTATTTAGAATTACCAATGATGTTAGAGGTGTAGGAAAGCATGCCTCTATGGTTCAAACTCAACTAGAAAAAGTAGCTAAATCTCAAAGAGAAGTGCTTGATGAGATGAACAATAATATAAATGACTTTGCTGTTAGAATAGCAACAAGAGGAGGTAAAATGACTCAAGAACCACTTTATCCTGAGGGACATTCTTAAAGAATTGAACAAGACTCTCAAAGACTTAACTCTAATGCACCTATTTCTTCCAAAAATAAAAAGAAAAGGAAAAATGATAGGACGTTGCATGCCTCTAGTGAACCTGAAGTAGAAAAACCTCCTGATGCTACTAATGATGTTTCTATTTATGATACTGAAACTCAATCTGGTAATGAACACTTACCTTCTGATAATGAAAAATATAATGATGAGGTTGTAGCAACCCGACCCGAATGGATCAAGTCTCTGTGCTTAAGTGTCATCCATGGATCGGTATGCTGACACACACAGTACTCGAGGATTTATAACAGAGGTAAATCACATGTATAAGTAGCGTAAATACTATTATCTCAATCCAAATAGCGGAAGTAACAAGGTTGTGGATTCCCATCAACACCAACGGCAAAGTTGAGTGTAGAAATCGTAACCCTAACGTATCACTTACTCGTCGTAAGATAATCCTGCAACATGAGACGTTGCAGCCACAAAGGGTCAGTACATTGAATGTACTGGCAAATTCACACCATAGAGAATGATGAACAATGGCTATCACTACATGCATATATGGCTGGTGGAAAAGCTCTATGGTTATAAGGTTTTTGCGAAAAGCCAATTTTTCCCTACTGCAAAGGAATAAATTTTATTTAACTATCATGGTGGTTGTTAACATTGAGAATGGTTGACAGCATTCTCAATCCCAATTAAGTATCATCATTAAAACCCAACAAATTAATTTAAAGTAACGTGATGAGATCACAGGATAATCCAAGAACTAGATACTCAAGATGTCCATAACCGGGGACACGGCTAATCATGATTAGTTTATACACTCTGCAGAGGTTTGCGCACTTTTCCCCACAAGACTCGATCGCCTCCGTTTGGTTTCTCGCACTACATGGTGTTTGAGAAACGGATGACCGAGACATAGTCTTTCAGAAGCGCTAGCACCTTACGATGGATAGACCGTACACCTACTTTCCCCTACATCTGCTAGTCTACCCTGTAAGAGTTCGCACGACTTAATCAACTATGCTAGAGCCCATAATAGCTTGTGGCTGCACACGGAAGTTTCTAGTATGAAAAATCTCATGATCCCTTTGAGCCTGGGTGGCGGTCCATAAAAAACAGGCAATCCTGGTCTACCCAGGTGCCTAGACAGGCAATCCTGGAATAACCCAGGTACCTCAATCCACCCAGATGTGTGTTTAAGTTGCCACCTTAAGTAAACCATTAATTAACAATCTCACATCTGTCATGAATACTCTCAAAACCCAATCCACGTCTACGAGCATAGCATGGCAATGTAAGCATAACGTAATAGTAACTCCCAAGGGTTTGAATAACAGGTAATAGGTTCCTACCTCATCACTACTTCCCAATCCCACAATTTAATTAGATCCTAATCATGCAATGTTTGAGGTTGATCTAATGCAATAAAACTGGGTATGAAAGAGGTATGATCAAAGTGTGAACTTGCCTGCAATGTTGATGAAGATGATTCGCACTCAAAAATCTTGATGCTCTACTCGTCACACTCTGGTCAATCTATCGTAATCAAGCAATAGTAACCACACATAAGCAATCACTCAAAAGATCAGAAAGATCGAAGAAGACGATTCGGAAAACTTCAAAACCAAGAAAATAACTCTTACAACATAAAACAATTTTTAACAGTACCAAAATTAGGTGAATTTGGCCTTATCAGAAAGTTTAGGTCAAGAGCTTCGAGTTGCAAAAAGAATCAACTAAATCAGAGTTATAAAACTCAAGTTACGATCAAATGAAGTTTGAATTCAAATCTGGTCTAATTCAAATTTTAAACATTCAAAAACATGTTTGAGTTGGATTACTGGATAGAGGGGATCATAACGAAGACGTGGGCATTGGTTTCGTTGAATTTGGATAAATGAGTAAAAAGATGTGGTCGTTTGAAGTACATGGACTAATCTATGAAGAAACTATTCACAAACGGGTCCCTGGCAGAAAACTAAAAAGAAAAATCTATCGAGCGAGCGCTCGCTACAGAACACTGACGAACGAATCTATTCACTAAGGCTCCTAAACGAACTAACGTTCGTTAAATAAACGAAAAACCGATCTAGCCAAATAAACCGAGCTAAACTGAGAAAACCAGAAAAAAGAACCAACGGTTTATACCGGTCGGCGGAGATCGGGCGGTTTTCGGTGAGAAAACCCAGCGGTGGCGGCAGTTAGGGTCGGCGGGCTCCGGCGAGGCGGTTGCGCGGCGGTGGTGGCTGCGGGCGGCGGAGCGCGGCAGCGGCGAGGCTAGAAGGCGGCGGCGTGGCTCGGTGCGCGACGGCGGAGCGGCGCGGGCAGCAGCAGCGGGCGGCGATGCGCTACTGCGGCGGCTGTGAGGCGGCGTGGTGCGGGAGGGGTGGCGGCGCGAGCAGAGGGAGGGCGGCGCTATTTAAGGGCATCGGGGCGGCTCGGTAGGCGTGGGTGAGGGGCAAAGCGAGGTGGCACGAGGAGTCCGAGGCGGGGACGACGGCCATGGCGGCGCGGCGGCGTGCCCGAGCGGAACTCCCGCTCGGGAAAGAGAGGAGCGGCGCGCTGGGATGGGCTTGGCCTGTTGGGCCGGCCCAGTTCGGCGGCGGAGAGTTTTTTTTAAAAGAAAAACATTTCTAGACAAATAAAATAATAAAACAAAAATAAATAAAAATATTATATAGGCATATAATATATCAAAATTTTCAGAAAAAGATTTTCTACGACATGAACATTTTTCTAGCATTAAATAAAATACACACAAAATCAGATAATTCAAAGAGTGCTATTGGTCTATTAAAATCCAACAAAAATCATTCTAAAAATACCAAAATGAATTCAATTTTATTTCTCTTCAATTTTCTATTGTGGGGAATCATGTTACCCTAATTTCCATATATTTTATTTTTGGAGAAAAATAATTTGAATAAAACTCAAATATCTCCAAATTGAAAATAAATTCAAAAGAACTTTGAATTTAATTCTTTGAAACTCCCAACTCATAATTCATATAATTTGAAGAAGTCATTTTATCTTCTCTCGTGAAAATCATTGAGTTGCATAAAGTTTCATGAATTGAAATATTTCCAAATGAAATTCAATTATTTTCAAATACCCTTTCATTTAATTAAATGGAAGAAGTCATATCATCTTCTCTCAAGGGTTTTGTATTTGAAAAGAATTTGAATTCATGGAGATCAGAGAGCAAATATGAAAGTTTGGGAAAGTCCTTTTATTCCCTCTCACTTAACTTTCAAAAAGTTTCGAATTCACTCACGTTCAGACAATCAATCAAACAATCAATCAAATCTATCTATTTATTATAACATTCCAAAATTTAGAATTTTGGGATGTTACAAACCTACCACCCTTAAAAGGAATCTCGTCCTTGAGATTCGGAGAGGCTAGCAAGAAATAGGTTAGGTTTGGGGGTCTCCTCAAAATCCATCGATCATCACCTGGGGTCTGGGGTGCTACCACCCTTAGAAGCATGGTTACGGTTCCATCAAAACTCATATACTCCATCCTTATTCTTGACAGGGCCGGTCTTCTCAGATATTTAGTATAATTCCTTTCTCTGGGCTCTTTCGGTAACGGCATAACCTTTTCCTCAATTCTTTTGTCCTTTCATCTTGGTAAGCTTATTCCGAGACTGGGTCTTCTTACCTGATAGGTCTGGTGCCAGTACTAAACAACTTATCGATATCTCATGGTGGTCAACAAATTTGTGGTTTCTCCTGCAGGAAATGGGTCTGGGTTGATCCTCACCGTATAACCTACGGTTGGCAAAGCTGCCTTGTACAAGGGAAAAATACCTATACCATTCTAATGCTTAAACAAGGTTTAATATCGCCGTCTCTCTACTATAGGTAAGTCACTCAGATTTACCATCCCACATAGCAAGGCGAATAATAAGAGTAAGTCAGTATGGTGATCAATCCATCCCGCACCCAAATCATTACCATGTATACAGTTTAGCGAATCTCGCATACTAACACTCAGTCATCCTCACAAGCATTGCCGAATTTCTCTTGTCGACGAACAAAGTTCGGATATATCCATAGATTCTGCAAGCTAGACAAACATCTATCATTTCTTCACAACTCTCAGGTTTTGCGTTACTCCTATAAGATCATCTATCGATAAAATCGTAACTTCTTCCAGGGTCTTTCCTTCAGCAAGAGTGTGCTTGGTTCTTGGCAGGTCCTGGGGCCTGTGGGTTATGGCCCATCTCATCACTTGTAGTCCTTGAACTTATCATCATGCAACTGATCATTGTTCCAACTTCCAACTTCCTAGTATTCTTAAATCCATCCAATTGTATTGTCTTCCTTCCTTTTATTTGCACCGAACTAAGACGTGATTACTTAGACTCATCCTGGAATTTCCCTTGATCCATATTTCCTACATCATACCTCCTTTATATCAAATAGTAATTCATCTCTTCATCCTCGTGGGATATCCCACATACCGAGATAAAAACTTATACTTATGAAGTCCATATTCCACTTCATGGAACATCATTATCCTTTCCAGGGTCAAGCGTCCTTACAGGGAAATATTGGCCATCTCTGCATGGCACTTCTTCAACTGGGAAACGTGAAACACATCATGAACTCCTGACAGTCCTTCGGGTGACTCCAACTTGTTGGCCACTTCTCCCATACGCTCCAAAACTCGGTATGGTCCTACAAATCTCGGGGCTAACTTTCCCTTAACTCCAAATCGTTTAACTCCTCGCAGAGGGGACACACGAAGACATGCTCTGTCTCCAATTTCATAGACTACCTCCTTGCGTTTTTAGTCTGCATAACTCTTCTGCCTGGACTGAGCTACCTTCAGTCTATCTCGAATCAACTTAACATTCTCTTCTGACTCCTTGATCACATTTGGTCCAAACAACTGACGGTCTCCAACTTCATCCCACATACTCTTGGGGCATCACACATATCGAGACAAAACTCGTATTCATTTTGTCCGAAATCCACTCAGTGGAGTATCCTTATCTTTTCCAGGGGTCAACGGTTCTTACAGGGTACTACCACCCTTAAAATGCACAAATCTTCCATAGACCATATTTCTCATATCCTCAGAATGGCCAAAATTCTTCTTCATAGAGTAACAACTCATAAAATCCATATCAGTACCAACGATGCTAACTTTATTCATTCTCAATGATTACAATCTCTCGCTTTCCATTACATGTCTCAACTCAACACCTCAATATAAAAGAAAATGTTCTCACTTCTACTACTCCATTTCTTTTGTTGCAAACTCAACTATCTAGCACAAGTTTCCTTCTCCTTGGGGCATTCTCTGGCAAAGTGCCCTGCTCCATTACAACTAAAACATATTACTTCTGACAAGTATCGAGGTTTCCTTTTTGGGCAATTGTTGAGGTAGTGCCACTCTTTGCACCTATAACATGTGATATGACTCAGGTCCTTCCTGGAATCCAATCTGCTTCTCTTCCTGGACCTTTCCATGCCAATCATGGCTTCTATTTCTTGTGGGTCATATTCTACTTCCTCTGTCGGGAATTCTACTAGATCCCCATTCAAACAATTTTGGGAGATGTGTCCTTCTTCTCCACATGAATAGCAAGACTTAGTGCAGGGTTTACTCGGGTCTTCTTTAGGCGTGTCCTCCACTCTTCCTTCATCACAGCTTCTTCTAAAATTTCCATGAGGGCTCCTTTCATTACTTCTTTCTTCTGCTGGATGGTTCGTTGTACCATGGGGTAAATGTGACACTGAGCAGGATAGTGGGTAGTCCCTTCACACAAGAAACAAGTAATCTGCCTAATTGGGCATTCTTCAACTGGGTGACTTCCTTCACAATTAGGGCATTCATCCTTGTGTTCTTTATGGGTGTGTCCTATTTCTCCACAAATCTTGCATGCACAAGGTTTCTTCATATCCTTTCCATAAGGCTTCAACTTCTGGGACACAAGCCGAGACTTTGGCAGAGTCAACTTAAATTCTTTCCAAGTGGTTACTCCTTGCCATCCATTGATGGTTTGGTACATCCTCCACCAAGTAGCAGCACCTCTTTCAAAGCACTGAAGAGCATGCTGGGTCATATCATTTCCAACTATAGGGTTATTCTCTATGTGATCCTCCATGTTCTGAATCCATCGGTCTGTCTCCAACTGACTCATCGGTCCAGAAAATACAAGATCATCTTCATTCATCCTCTATTGGGTCCATGGGTTTGGGGTGAGATAAGAGAGATAGAGAGGGATACACACAATACAAACAAAAGTTTTGAAAAGACAGATTTTATTGTAGCTGTCGGAAAAACATCAAACAAATGACAGCTCACAATCATCGCATCTAACGTAGGCATATGAAAGGGGTTTGTCTTCTAAAGGTCAATAAATCTTCAAGGTCGTCAAACTCTTCAAGTCTTGTTCATGCCTCCAATGGCTTCTTCTAGTCATACTTGTCTTTCTCAAGTCCTTTTGCCAGATCATCTCTGCTGTAGCAAAGTCTCTAGTGACATCCTTTGAATATTCTGGAGTTGCATTCCAAACTTCTGGTTTCAACATCCTTGGCATGAACCATGGTCATACTGTCTTTCAGTTCCTGACAAATCTCCGGTATCTCGAGGTTGTAGCTCCTCCAGCTTGGCTGCTTTCAGCTTTTGGGTCCTAAGTTCTTCACGAACGGCCTCCTTGTCGAATATGACTTCCTACAAGTCCATCTTAAACTTCTTGATGTGTTACTCTAGATCCTGGTGATACACCGGCCTAGGTTAAAACTTCATCTTACTAATAGGTGCTCCATCAGCCTTCTTCCATCAAATCCATTATGAAGAAATGCATCCTTAACTCAGCACGGTGACAATAGCGTCAGCGGGTGATGACATCACGGATAACCGTGTTTCTGCTCTTGTCATTTCCATGAGCTATCTCTCCATAGTTGATATCTCCTGCCTTAGGGTTTTCCTTGACAGAACTTTAAGTTTTTAACTTTCCATGTTCCGGTGTTTCTCCGACACACCTTGATCTCCGGTATTGGCAACTTCCATATTTTGCCAAGTTCCATAAGGGTATCCTTCCTAGGTCACACAAATCTGGGAATTCTTCAGAGCCTCAAATTCTACTAGTCTTCGAGTCTTCAACCAGTTGTAGTTTCCATTATCATAATGTATGGTAAAATCCTCTTCATTCCGAAGTGGTCTTAGTTGTCCGATATCTTGTACTTCTTGGAGTGGTCTCATCAGTCGAATCTTCGTGTGGTCAAAAGGGGAAAGGGGTATGGTCTCACTAAAGGGAATTTTGAATAAGCTCAGAAGAGAAGAGAGGTAAAAGATATTTTTGAAAGGGAAAGTTGTAGGGAAAAATCTTTGCTATGGGCTTGCCAGTTTCTAGGGTCACGTCCTACAGTCAACATGTGCTCTGATACCATCTTGTAGCGACCCGACCCGAATGGATCAAGTCTCTGTGCTTAAGTGTCATCCCTGGATCGGTATGCTGACACACACAGTACTCGAGGATTTATAACAGAGGTAAATCACATGTATAAAGTAACGTAAATACTATTACCTCAATCCAAATAGCGGAAGTAACAAGGTTGTGGATTCCCATCAACACCAATGGCAAAGTTGAGTGTAGAAATCGTAACCCTAACGTATCACTTACTCGTCGTAAGATAATCCTGCAACATGAGACGTTGCAGCCACAAAGGGTCAGTACATTGAATGTACTGGCAAATTCACACCATAGAGAATGATGAACAATGGCTATCACTACATGCATATTTGGCTGGTGGAAAAGCTCTATGGTTATAAGGTTTTTGCGAAAAGCCAATTTTTCCCTACTGCAAAGGAATAAATTTTATTTAACTATCATGGTGGTTGTTAAACATTGAGAATGGTTGACAGCATTCTCAATCCCAATTAAGCATCATCATTAAAACCCAACAAATTAATTTAAAGTAACATGATGAGATTCACATGATAATCCAAGTACTAGATACTCAAGATGTCCATAACCGGGGACACGGCTAATCATGATTAGTTTATACACTCTGCAGAGGTTTGCGCACTTTTCCCCACAAGACTCGATCGCCTCCGTTGGTTTCTCGCACTACATGGTGTTTGAGAAACGGATGACCGAGACATAGTCTTTCAGAAGCGCTAGCACCTTACGATGGATAGACCGTTACACCTACTTTCCCCTACATCTGCTAGTCTACCCTGTAAGAGTTCGCACGACTTAATCAACTATGCTAGAGCCCATAATAGCTTGTGGCTGCACACGGAAGTTTCTAGTATGAATAATCTCATGATCCCTTTGAGCCTGGGTGGCGGTCCATAAAAAAACAGGCAATCCTGGTCTACCCAGGTGCCTAGACAGGCAATCCTGGAATACCCAGGTGCCTCAATCCACCCAGATGTGTGTTTAAGTTGCCACCTTAAGTAAACCATTAATTAACAATCTCACATCTGTCATGAATACTCTCAAAACCCAATCCACGTCTACGAGCATAGCATGGCATATAAGCATAACGTAATAGTAACTCCCAAGGTTTGAATAACAGGGTAATAGGTTCCTACCTCAACTACTTCCCATACCCACAATTTAATTAGATCCTAATCATGCAATGTTTGAGGTTGATCTAATGCATAAAAACTGGGTATGAAAGGGATATGATCAAAGTGTGAACTTGCCTGCAATGTTGATGAAGATGATTCGCACTCAAAACTCTTGATAGTTCTACTCGTCACACTCCGGTCAATCTATCGTAAGCAAGCAATAGTAACCACACATAAGCAATCACTCAAAAGATCAGAAAGATCGAAGAAGGCAATTCGGAAAACTTCAAAACCAAGCAAATAACTCTTGCAACATAAAACAATTTCTAACAGTACCAAAATTATGTGAATTTGGCCTTATCAGAAAGTTTAGGTCAAGAGCTTCGATTTGCAAAAAGAATCAACTCAAACGGAGCTACGAAACTCAAGTTATGATCAAACGAAGTTTGAATTCAAATCTGGTCTAATTCAAATTTTAAACTTTCAAAAACATGTTTGATTTGGATTAATGTATAGAGGGGATCATAACGAAGACGTGGGCATTGGTTTCGTTGGATTTGGATAAACGAGTAAAAAGATGTGGTCGTTTGAAGTATAGGGACTAATCTGTGAAGAAACTATTCACAAACGGGTCCCTGGCAGAAAACTAAAAAGAAACAAAAAATCTATCGAGCTAGCACTCACTACAGAACGCCAACGAACGAATATATTCACTATGGCTCCTAAACGAACGAACGTTCGTTAAATAAATGAAAAACCAATCTAGCCAAATAAACCGAGCTAAACTGAGAAAACCAGAAAAAAGAACCAACGGTTTATACCGGTCGGCGGGGATTGGGAGGTTTTCGGTGAGAAAACCCGGCAGTGGCGGCGGTTAGGATCGGCGGGATCCGGCGAGGCGGTTGCGCGGTGGTGGTGGCTGTGGGCGGCGGAGCGCGACAACGGCATGGCTCGGTGCGGCGACGGCGGAGCGGCGCGGGCAGCAGCAGCGGGCGGCGATGCGCTACTGCGGCGACTGCGAGGCGGCATGGTGCGGGAGGGGTGGCGGCGCGAGCAGAGGGAGGGCGGCGCTATTTATGGGCGTCGGGGCGGCTCGGGAGGCGTGGGCGAGGGGCAAAGCGAGGTGGCACGAGGAGTCCGAGGCGGGGACGGCGGCCATGGCGGCGCCGCTGCGTGCCCGAGCGGAACTCCCGCTCGAGAAGGAGAGGAGCAGCACGCTGGGCTGGGCTTGGCCTGTTGGGCCGGCCCAGTTCTGCGGCGGAGAGTTTTTTTTAAAGAAAAACATTTCCATACAAATAAAATAATAAAAGCAAAATAAATAAAAATATTATATAGGCATATAATATATCAAAATTTTCAGAAAAACATTTTCGACGTCATGAACATTTTTCTAGCATTAAATAAAATACACACAAAATCAGATAATTCAAAGAGTGCTACTGGTCTATTAAAATCCAACAAAAATCATTCTAAAAATACCAAAATGAATTCAATTTTATTTCTCTCCAATTTTCTATTGTAGGGAATCATGTTACCCTAATTTCCATATATTTTATTTTTGGAGAAAAATAATTTGAATAAAACTCAAATATCTCCAAATTGAAAATAAATTCAAAAGAACTTTGAATTTAATTCTTTGAAACTCCCAACTCATATTTCATATAATTTGAAGAAGTCATTTTATCTTCTCTCATGAAAATCATTGAGTTGCATGAAGTTTATGAATTGAAATATTTCCAAATGAAATTCAAATATTTTCAAATACCCCTTTCATTTAATTAAATGGAAGAAGTCATATCATCTTCTCTCAAGGGTTTTGTATTGAAAAGAATTTGAATTCATGGAGATCAGAAAGCAAATATGAAAGTTTGGGAAAGTCCTTTTATTCCCTCTCATTTAACTTTCAAAAGTTTCGAATTCACTCACTTTCAGACAATCAATCAAACAATCAATCAAATCTATCTATTTATTATAACATTCCAAAATTTAGAATTTTGGGATGTTACAAACCTACCACCCTTAAAATGAATCTCGTCCTCGAGATTCGGAGAGGCTAGAAAGAAATAGGTTAGGTTTGGGGGTCTCCTCAAAATCCATCGATCATCACACGGGGTCTGGGGTGCTACCACCCTTAGAAGCATGGTTACGGTTCCATCAAAACTCATATACTCCATCCTTATTCTTGACAGTGTCGGTCTTCTCAGATCTTAGTATAATTCCTTCTCTGGGCTCTTCCGGTAAGGGCATAACCTTTTCCTCAATTCTTTGTCCTTTCATCTTGGTAAGGTTATTCCGAGACTGGGTCTTCTTAGCTGACGGTCTGGCGCCAATACTAAACAACTATCGATATCTCATGGTGGTCAACAATTTATGGTTTCTCCTGCAGGAAATGGGTCTGGGTTGATCCTCACCGTATAACCTACGGTTGGCAAAAGCTGCCTTGTACAAGGGAAAAATACTATACCATTCTAAGGTTTAAACAAGGTTTAATATCGTCGTCTCTCTACTATAGGTAAGTCACTCAGATTTACCATCCCATATAGCAAGGCGAATAATAAGAGTAAGTCGGTATGGTGATCAATCCATCCCGCACCCAAATCATTACCATGTATACAGTTTAGCGAATCTCGCATTCTAACACTCAGTCATCCTCACAAGCATTGCAGAATTTCTCTTGTCGACGAACCAAGTTCGGATAATCCATTGATTCTGCAAGCCAGACAAACATCTATCGTTCCTTCACAACTCTCAGGTTTTGCGTTACTCCTATAAAATCGTCTGTCGATAAAATCGTAACTTCTTCCAGGGTTTTCCTTCAGCAAGAATGTGCTTGCTTCTTGGCAGGTCCTGGGGCCTGTGGGTTATGGCCCATCTCATCACTTGTAGTCCTTGAACTTATCATCGGGCAACTGATCATTATTCCAACTTCCAACTTCCTAGTATTCTTAAATCCATCCAATTGTACTGTCTTCCTTCCTTCTATTGGCACCAAACTAGGACATGATTACTCAGACTCATCATGGAATTTCCCTTGATCCATATTTCCAACATCATACCTCCTTTATATCCAATAGTAATTCATCTCTTCATCCTCGTGGGATATCCCACATACCGAGATAAAAACTTATACTTATGAAGTCCATATTCCACTTCGTGGAACATCATTATCCTTTCCAGGGTCAAGCGTCCTTACAGGGGAATATTGGCCATCTCTGCATGGCACTTCTTTAACCGGGAAACATAAAACACATCATGAACTCCTGACAGTCCTTTGGGTGACTCCAACTTGTAGGCCACTTCTCTCCTACAAATCTTGGGGCTATTTTTCCCTTAACTCCAAATCGTTTAATTCCTCGCAGAGGGAACACATGAAGACATGCTCTGTCTCCAATTTCATAGACTACCTCCTTGCGTTTTTAGTCTGCATAACTCTTCTACCTGGACTGAGCTACCTTCAGTCTATCTTGAATCAACTTAATATTCTCTTCTCACTCCTTGATCACATTTGGTCCAAACAACTGACGGTCTCCACTTCATCCCACATACTCTTGGGGCATCACACATATCGAGACAAAACTTGTATTCATTTTGTCCGAAATCGACTCAGTGGAGTATCCTTATCGTTTCCAGGGGTCAACGGTTCTTACAGGGTACTACCACCCTTAAAATGCACAAATATTCCATAGACCATATTTCTCATATCCTCAGAATGGCCAAAATCCTTCTTCATAGAGTAACAACTCATAAAATCCATATCAGTACCAACGATGCTACTTTATTCATTCTCAAATGATTACAGTATCTTGCTTCTCCATTACATGTCTCAACTCAACACCTCAATATAAAAGAAAATGTTCTCACTTCTACTACTCCATTCTTTTGTTGCAAACTCAACTATCTAGCACAAGTTTCCTTCTCCTTGGGGCATTCTCTGGCAAAGTGCCCTGCTCCATTACAACGAAAACATATTACTTCTGACAGGTATCGAGGTTTCCTTTTGGGCAACTGTTGAGGTAGTGCCCTGACTCCTTGCACCTGTAACAGGTGATATGACTCAGGTCCTTCCTGGAATCCAATCTGCTTCTCTTCCTGGACCTTTCCATGCCAATCATGGCTTCTATTTCTTGTGGGTCATATTCTACTTCCTCTGTCGGGAATTCTACTAGATCCCCATTCAAACAATTTTGGGAGATGTGTCCTTCTTCTCCACATGAATAGCAAGACTTAGTGCAGGGTTTACTCGGTTCTTCTTTAGGTGTGTCCTCCACTCTTCCTTCATCACAGTTCTTCTAAAATTTCCATGAGGGCTCCTTTCATTACTTCTTTCTTCTGCTGGATGGTTCGTTGTACCATGGGGTAAATGTGACACTGAGCAGGATAGTGGGTAGTCCCTTCACACAAGAAACAAGTAATCTGCCTAATTGGGCATTCTTCAACTGGGTGACTTCCTTCACAATTAGGGCATTCATCCTTGTGTTCTTTATGGGTGTGTCCTATTTCTCCACAAATCTTGCATGCACAAGGTTTCTTCATATCCTTTCCATAAGGCTTCAACTTCTGGGAAACAAGCCGAGACTTTGGCAGAGTCAACTTAAATTCTTTCCAAGTGGTTACTCCTTGCCATCCATTGATGGTTTGGTACATCCTCCACCAAGTAGCAGCACCTCTTTCAAAGCACTGAAGAGCATGCTGGGTCATATCATTTCCAACTATAGGGTTATTCTCTATGTGATCCTCCATGTTCTGAATCCATCGGTCTGTCTCCAACTGACTCATCAGTCCAGAAAATACAAGATCATCTTCATTCATCCTCTATTGGGTCCATGGGTTTGGGGTGAGATAAGAGAGATAGAGAGGGATACACACAATACAAACAAAAGTTTTGAAAAGACAGATTTTATTGTAGCTGTCGGAAAACATCAAATAAATGACAGCTCACAATCATCGCATCTAACGTAGGCATATGAAAGGGGTTTGTTCTTCTAAAGGTCAATAAATCTTCAAGGTCGTATAACTCTTCAAGTCTTGTTCATGCCTCCAATGGCTTCTTCCAGTCATACTTGTCTTTCTCAAGTCCTTTTGCCAGCTCATCTCTGCTGTAGCAAAGTCTCTAGTGACATCCTTGAATATTCTGGAGTTGCATTCCAAACTTCTGGGTTTCAACATCCTTGGCATGAACCATGGTCATACTGTCTTTCAGTTCCTGGCAAATCTCCGGTATCTCGATGTTGTAGCTCCTCCAGCTTGGCTGCTTTCAGCTTTTGGGTCCTAAGTTCTTCACGAATGGCCTCCTTGTTGAATATGACTTCCTACAAGTCCATCTTAAACTTCTTGATGTGTTACTCCAGATCCTGGTGATACACCGGCCTAGGTTAAAACTTCATCTTACTAATAGGTGCTCCATCAGCCTTCTTCCATCAAATCCATTATGAAGAAATGCATCCTTAACTCAGCACAGTGACAATAGCGTCAGCGGGTGATGACATCACGGATAACCGTGTTTCTGCTCTTGTCATTTCCATGAGCTATCTCTCCATAGTTGATATCTCCTGCCTTAGGGTTTTCCTTGACAGAACTTTAAGTTTTTAACTTTCCATGTTCCGGTGTTTCTCCAACACACCTTGATCTCGGGTATTGACAACTTCCATATTTTGCCAAGTTCCATAAGGGTAGCCTTCCTAGGTCACACAAATCTGGAAATTTGTCGGAGCCTCCAAGTCTTCTAGTCTTCAGAGTCTTCAACAGTTGTAGTTTCCATTATCATAATGTATGGTAAAATCCTCTTCATTCCGTAGTGGTTGTGGTTGTCCGATATCTTGTACTTCTTGGGGTGGTCTCATCTGTCAAATCTTTGAGTGGTCAAAAGGGAAAAGGGGTATGGTCTCACTAAAAGGGAATATTTGAATAAGCTCAGAAGAGAAGAGAGGTAAAAGGTCTATTTTGAAAGGGAAAGTTGTAGAGAAAAATCTTTGCTATGGGCTTGCTAGTTTCTAGGGTCACGTCCTACAGTCAACATGTGCTCTGATACCATCTTGTAGCAACCCAACCCGAATGGATCAAGTCTCTGTGCTTAAGTGTCATCCTTGGATCGGTATGCTGACACACACAGTACTCGAGGATTTATAACAGAGGTAAATCACATGTATAAGTAACGTAAATACTATTACCTCAATCCAAATAGCGGAAGTAATAAGATTGTAGATTCCCATCAACACCAACGGCAAAGTTGAGCGTAGAAATCGTAACCCTAATGTATCACTTACTCGTCATAAGATAATCCTGCAACATGAGACGTTGCAGCCACAAAGGGTCAGTACATTTAATGTATTGGCAAATTCACACTGTAGAGCAATGATGAATAATGGCTATCACTACATGCATATAAGGCTGGTGGAAAAGCTCTATGGTTATAAGGTTTTTGCGAAAAGCCAATTTTTCCCTACTACAAAGGAATAATTTTTATTTAACTATCATGGTGGTTGTTAAACATTGAGAATGGTTGACAGCATTCTCAATCCCAATTAAGCATCATCATTAAAACCCAACAAATTATTTAAGTAACGTGATGAGATCAACAGGATAATCCAAGAACTAGATACTCAAGACGTCCATAACCGGGGACACGGCTAATCATGATTAGTTTATACACTCTGCAGAGGTTTGCGCACTTTTCCCCACAAGACTCGATCGCCTCCGTTTGGTTTCTCGCACTACATGGTGTTTGAGAAGACGGATGACCGAGACATAGTCTTTCAGAAGCGCTAGCACCTTACGATGGATAGACCGTTACACCTACTTTCCCCTACATCTGCTAGTCTACCCTGTAAGAGTTCGCACGACTTAATCAACTATGCTAGAGCCCATAATAGCTTGTGGCTGCACACGGAAGTTTCTAGTATGAAAAATCTCATGATCCCTTTGAGCCTGGGTGGCGGTCCATAAAAAAACAGGCAATCCTGGTCTACCCAGGTGCCTAGATAGGCAATCCTGGAATACCCAAGTACCTCAATCCACCCAGATGTGTGTTTAAGTTGCCACCTTAAGTAAACCATTAATTAACAATCTCACATCTGTCATGAATACTCTCAAAAACCCAATCCACGTCTACGAGCATAGCATGGCAATGTAAGCATAACGTAAAAGTAACTCCCAAGGGTTTGTTAATAAGCAGGTAATAGGTACTACGTCAACTACTTCCCATCCCACAATTTAATTAGATATTAATCATGTAATGTTTGAGGATTGATCTAATGCAATAAAACTGGGTATGAAAGGGGATATGATCAAAGTGTGAACTTGCCTGCAATGTTGATGAAGATGATTCGCACTCAAAATTCTTGATAGCTCTACTCGTCACACTCCGGTCAATCTATCGTAATCAAGCAATAGTAACCACACATAAGCAATCACTCAAAAGATCAGAAAGATCGAAGAAGACGATTCGGAAAACTTCAAAACCAAGCAAATAACTCTTGCAACATAAAACAATTTCTAATAGTACCAAAATTATGTGAATTTGGCCTTATCAGAAAGTTTAGGTCAAGAGCTTCGAGTTGCAAAAAGAATCAACTAAATCGGAGTTATAAAACTCAAGTTACGATCAAACGAAGTTTGAATTCAAATCTGGTCTAATTCAAATTTTAAACTTTCAAAAACATGTTTGAATTGGATTACTGGATAGAGGGGATCATAACGAAGACGTGGGCGTTGGTTTCGTTGGATTTGGATAAACGAGTAAAAAAGATGTGGTCGTTTGAATACATGGACTAATCTGTGAAGAAACTATTCACAAACGGGTCCCTGACAGAAAACTAAAAAGAAAAAAAAAGAAAAAAATCTATCGAGCGAGCGCTCGCTATAGAATGCCGACGAACGAATCTATTCACTAAGGCTCCTAAACGAACGAACATTCGTTAAATAAACAAAAAACCGATCTAGCCAAATAAACCGAGCTAAATTGAGAAAACCAGAAAAAAGAACCAACGATTTATACTGGTCGGCGGAGATCGGGCGGTTTTCGATGAGAAAACCTGGCGGTGGTGGCAGTTAGGATCGGCGGGCTCCGGCGAGGCGGTTGCGCGGCGGTGGTGGCTGCGGGCGACGGAGTGCGGCAGCGGCGAGGCGAGAAGGCGGCGGCGTGGCTCGGTGCGGCGACGGCGGAGCGGCGCGGGCAGCAGCAGCGGGCGGCGATGCGCTACTGCGGCGGCGGCGAGGCAGCGTGGTGCGGGAGGGGTGGCGGCACGAGCAGAGGGAGGGCGGCGCTATTTAAGGGCGTCGGGGCGGCTCGGGAGGCGTGGGCAAGGGGCAAAGCGAGGCGGCACGAGGAGTCTGAGGCGGGGACGGCGGCCATGGCGGCGCGGCGGCGTGCCCGAGCAGAACTCCCGCTCGGGAAGGAGAGGAGCGGCGCGCTGGGCTGGGCTTGGCCTGTTGGGCCGGCCCAGTTCGGCGGCGGAGAGTTTTTTTTAAAGAAAAACATTTCCAGACAAATAAAATAATAAAAGCAAAATAAATAAAAATATTATATAGGCATATAATATATCAAAATTTTCAGAAAAAGATTTTCTACAACATGAACATTTTTCTAGCATTAAATAAAGTACACACAAAATCAGATAATTCAAAGAGTGCTAGTGGTCTATTAAAATCCAACAAAAATCATTCTAAAAATACCAAAATGAATTCAATTTTATTTCTCTCCAATTTTCTATTGTAGGGAATCATGTTACCCTAATTTCCATATATTTTATTTTTGGAGAAAAATAATTTGAATAAAACTCAAATATCTCCAAATTGAAAATAAATTCAAAAGAACTTTGAATTTAATTCTTTGAAACTCCCAACTCATATTTCATATAATTTGAAGAAGTCATTTTATTTTCTCTCATGAAAATCATTGATCTGCATGAAGTTTATGAATTGAAATATTTCCAAATGAAATTCAATTATTTTCAAATACCCCTTTCATTTAATTAAATGGAAGAAGTCATATCATCTTCGCTCAAGGGTTTTGTAATTGAAAAGAATTTGAATTCATGGAGATCAGAAAGCAAATATGAAAGTTTGGGAAAGTCCTTTTATTCCGTCTCATTTAACTTTCAAAAAGTTTCAAATTCACTCACTTTCAGACAATCAATCAAACAATCAATCAAATCTATCTTTTTATTATAACATTCCAAAATTTAGAATTTTGGGATGTTACAGAGGTTCATGAAGATACTCAAACAAATAATAAAGATCCAGACAATGGTGTTGAAATAGAACCAGTTGCTGATCTTGATAACCCACAATCCAAGAATAAAAGATATGACAAAAGTGACTTTGTTGCTAGAAAACATAGAAGGAAAGAGAGCCATGGGTTCAAACACCTACACCCTTTCCACCTAAATCAACTAAAAATAAGGATGATGAAGAATTTGAGTGCTTTACTGAAATGATTAGGCATGTCTTTTTGCGTACCCGTTTGACTGATATCTTGAAAATGGCCCCTTATGCAAAGTACATGAAAGACATAACCACCAACAAGAGAAAAATACCAGAAGCTGAAATCTCCACCATGCTTGCTAATTATTCTTTTAAGGTTGGAGTACATAAAAAACTTGGAGATCCGAGAATACCAACTATAGCTTGCTCCATCAAAAGAAATTATGTGAAAACTGCTTTGTGTAATTTAGGAGCTGGTGTTAGTGTTATTGTTGGGAAACGTAGCATGCAATTTCAAAAAAATTCCTATGATCATGCAAGATCTATCTAGGAGATGCATAGCAACGAGAGGGGGAGAGTATGTCTATGTACCCTCGTAGACCGAAAGCGGAAGCGTTTGACAACGCAGTTGATGTAGTCGAACTTCTTCTCGTTCCGACCGATCAAGTACCGAACGTACGACACCTCCGAGTTCCGCACATGTTCAGCTCGATGACGTCCCTCGAACTCTTGATCCAGCAAAGTGTTGAGAAAGTATATGAGTTCCATCATCACGACGGCGTGGTGACGGTGATGGTGAAGTGATTCGCGCAGGGGTTCACCTAAGCACTATGAGAATATGACCAAGGGTGTAATCTGTGGAGGGAGGTGCCGCACACGGCTAATAGATGTTTTTGTGTGTTCTAGGTGCCTCCCCCTCATATATATACAGGTGGGAGGGAGAGGTAGCAGTGAAGGGGGGAGCTCCAATTAGGGCGAATCCTACTTGGGGTTCCTCCCCAATTCGCCCCCTTCCTTATTAACCGGAGGGGAAAGGAAAGATGGGGGGAAGGAAGGGGAGGCTGAATCCTTCCCTTTCCTCTTTCCTTTCCCCTCTTTCCTTCTCCTCCTATTTCGGCCTATATGGGGGCGCAGCAGCCCCTTGTGGGCTGGTCTGTCCCTCTCTTGGCCCATAAGGCCCATATCTTTGCCGAGGGTGCCCGGAAACCCTTTCCGGTGACCCGATATGTACCCGGTACCCTCCGGAACACTTCCGGTGTCCGAATACTATCATCCTATATATCAATCTTTAACTCTCGACCATTTCGAGACCCCTCGTCATGTCCGTGATCTCATACGGGACTCCGAACAACATTCAGTCAATAAAACACATAACACATATAATACAAAATCGTCATCGAATGTTAAGTGTGCGGACCCTACGGGTTCGAGAACTATGTAGACATGACCGAGTCACCTCTCCGGTCAATAACCAACATCGGAAACTAGATGCTCATATTGGCTCATACATATTATATGAAGATCTTTATCGATCGAACCGTAATGACAACATACGTTATTCCCTTTGTCATCGGTATGTTACTTGCCCGAGATTCAATCGTCGGTATCTTCATACCTAGTTCAGTCTCGTTATCGGCAAGTCACTTTACTCGTTCCTGTAGAGCATATTTATAATCACCCAGTTATGTTGTGAGTTTGATTGCACACAAGGTATTCCTTCGGTATCCAGGAGTTGCATAATCTCATAGTCAAAGGAATATTTATATGAGATGAAGAAAGCAATAGCAATAAAACTGAACGATTAATATGCTAAGCTAATGGATGGGTCATGTACATCACATAATTCTCCTAATGATGTGATCCCATTATCAAATGATAACTCATGTCCATGGTTAGGAACCTTAACCATCTTGGATCAACGAGCTAGCCAAATAGAGGCTCACTAGGGACTCGGTGTTTTGTCTATGTATTCACACATGTATTAAGGTTTCTGGTCAATAAAATTCTAGCATGAATACTAAACATTTATCATCAATAAGGAAATATAAAATAACAACTTTATTATTGCCTCTAGGGCATATTTCCTTTAGTCTCCCACTTGCACTAGAGTCAATAATCTAGATTACATTGTAATGATTCTAACACCCATGGAGTCTTGGTGCTGATCATGTTTTGCTCGTGGAAGAGGCTTAGTCAATGGGTCTGCAACAGTCAAATCGGTATGTATTTTGCAAATCTCTATGTCTCCCTCCTTGACTTGATCATGGACGGAGTTGAAGCGTCCCTTCATGTGTTTGGTTCTTCTGTGAAATCTGGATTCCTTTGCTAAGGCAATTGCTCCAGTATCATCAAAAAAGATTTTCATTGGACCCAATGCACTAGGTATTAAACCTAGATCGGATACAAACTCCTTCATCTAGACTCCTTCATTTGCTGCTGCTGAAGCAGCTATGTACTCCGCTTCACACGTAGATCCTGCTACAACGCTTTTCTTGGAACTGCACCTACTGAAAGTTCCACCATTCAATATAAGTACATATTCGGTTTGAGACTTCGAGTTATGTGGATCAGTGTCGAAGCTAGCATCGATGTAACCATTTACGACGAGCTCTTTGTCACCTACATAAACGAGAAACATATCATTAGTCCTTTTCAGGTACTTTAGGATGTTCTTGACCGCTGTCCATTGATCCATTCCTGGATTACTTTGGTACCTCCCTGCTAAACTTATAGCAAGGCACACAGTCTGGTACATAGCATAGCATACATGATAGAACCTATGGCCGAGGCATAGGGAATGACTTTCATTTTCTCTCTATCTTCTATAGTGGTCGGGCATTGAGTCTGACTCAACTTCACACCTTGTAACACATGCAAGAACCCTTTCTTTGAATGGTCCATTTTGAACTTCTTCAAAACTTTATCAAGGTATGTTCTTTGTGAAAGTCCTATTATGCGTATTGGTCTATCTCTATACATCTTGATGCCCAATATATAAGTAGCTTCATCGAGGTCTTTCATTGAAAAACTTTTATTCAAGTATCTTTTTATGCTATCCAAAAATTATATATCATTTCTAATCAACAATATGTCATCCACATATAATGTTATAAATGCTACAGAGCTCCCACTCACTTTCTTGTAAATACTGGCTTCTTCGAAAGTCTGTATAAAACTGTATTCTTTGATCACCTCATCAAAGCATATATTCCAACTCCGAGATGCTTGCACCAATCCACAGATGGATCATTAGAGCTTGCACACTTTGTTAGCACCTTTAGGATCAACAAAACCTTCTTTAAGAAATCCATCAAGGAATGTTGTCTTGACGTCCATTTGCTTGATTTCATAATCATACAATGTGGCAATTGCTAACATGATTCAGACAGACTTAAGCATCGCTACGGGTGAGAAGGTCTCATCGTAGTCAACTCCTTGAACTTGTAGAAATCCTTTTGCGACAAGTCGAACTTTGTAGATAGTAATATTACCATCAGCGTAAGTCTTCTTCTTGAAGATCCATTTATTCTCTATGGCTCGCCGATCATTGGACAAGTCAACCAAAGTCCACACTTTATTCTCATACATGGATCCTATCTCAGATTTCATGGCCTCAAACCATTTATCAGAATCTAGGCTCATCATCGCTTCTTCATAGTTCGTAGGTTCATCATGGTCTAGTAACTTGACTTCCAGAACAGGGTTACCGTACCACTCTGGTGTGGAACATGATCTGATTGACCTACGAGGTTCGGTAGGAACTTGATCTGAAGTTTCATGATCATTATAATTAGCTTCCTCTCTAGTTGGTGTAGGCATCACTAGAATGGTTTTCTGTGATGAGCTACTTTCCAATTCGAGAGAAGATACAATTAACTCATCAAGCTCTACTTTAATCCCACTCACTTCTTTCTAGAGAAACTCCTTCTCCAAAGAGGATCCATTCTTAGCAACAAAGATCTTGCCTTCAGATCTATGATAGAAGGTGTACCCAACAGTTTCTTTTGGGTATCCTATGATGACACACTTCTCCAATTTGGTTTCAAGCTTATCAGGCTGAAGCTTTTTCACGTAAGCATCGCAATCTCAAACTTTAAGAAATGACAGCTTAGGTTTCTTGCCAAACCATAGTTCATACGGTGTCGTCTCAACGGATTTAGATGGTGCCCCATTTACAGTGAATGCAGCTGTCTCTAATGCATAACCCCAAAATGATAGTGGTAAATCGGAAAGAGACATCATAGATCGCACCATATCTAACAAAGTACGGTTATGACATTTGAACACACCATTACGCTGTGGTGTTCCAGGTGGCGTGAGTTGTGAAACTATTCCACATTGTTTTAAATGAAGGCCAAACTCTTAACTCAAATATTCGCCTCCGCGATCAGATCATAGAAACTTTATTTTCTTGTTACATTGATTTTCCACTTCACTCTTGAATTCTTTGAACTTTTCAAATGTTTCAAACTTGTGTTTCATTAAGTAGATATACCCATATCTGCTCAAATCATCTGTGAAGGTCAGAAAATAACGATACCCGCCGCGAGCCTCAACACTCATTGGACCACATACATCAGTATGTATTACTTCCAATAAGTCAGTAGCTCGCTCCATTGTTCCGGAGAACGGAGTTTTAGTCATCTTTCCCATGAGGCATGGTTCGCAAGTATCAAATGATTCATAATCAAGTGATTCCAAAAGCCCATCTGCATGGAGTTTCTTCATGTGCTTTACACCAATATGGCCTAAACAGCAGTGCCAAAAATATGTTGCACTATCATTATCAACTTTGCATCTTTTGGCATCAATATTATGAATATGTGTATCACCACAATCAAGATTCAATAAAAATAGACCACTCTTCAAGGGTGCATGACCATAAAAGATATTACTCATATAAATAGAACAAACATTATTCTCTGATTTAAATGAATAACCGTCTCGCATCAAAAAAGATCCATATATAATGTTCATGCTCAATGCTGGCACCAAATGACAATTATTCAGGTCTAAAACTAATCCCGAAGGTAGAAGTAGAGGTAGCGTGCCGACGGTGATCACATCGACCTTGGAACCATTCCCGACGCGCATCATCACCTCGTCCTTAGCCAATCTTTGTTTAATCCATAGCCCCTATTTCGAGTTACAAATATGAGCAACCGAACCAGTATCAAATACCCAGGCGCTACTACGAGCATTAGTAAGGTACACATCAATAACATGTATATGAAATATACCTTTTTTCACTTTGCCATCCTTCTTATCCGCCAAATACTTGGTGCAGTTCCGCTTCCAGTGACCATTCCCTTTGCAGCAGAAGCACTCAGTTTCAGGCTTGGGTCCAGACTTGGGCTCCTTCGCGGGAGTTGAAACTTGCTTGCCATTCTTCTTGAAGTTCCCATTCTTGCCCTTTCCCTTTTTCTTGAAACTAGTGGTCTTGTTAACCATCAACACTTGATGGTCCTTCTTGATTTCTACCTCCGCCACTTTGAACATAGCAAAGAGCTCGGGAATAGTTTTATCCATCCCTTGCATATTATAGTTCATCACGAAGCCTTTGTAGCTTGGTGGTAGTGATTGAAGAACTCTGTCAATAATACTGTCATCTGGAAGATTAACTCCCAGCTGAGTCAAGTGGTTATGATACCCAGACATTTTGAGTATGTGTTCATTGACAGAACTATTCTCCTCCATCTTGCAGCTATAGATATTGTTGGAGACTTCATATCTCTCAACTCGGGCATTTGCTTGAAATATTAACTTCAACTCCTGGAGCATCCACTACTGCATGATGCTACTAATGCGAAACTACGATCAGAGACCCTTCGACAAAACTGTGTATGATGCCATAATCGCAAATGGTGGTGTAAAAACCCGTCAAAAAGGTGCAAAATGTTTGCGATGGAGGATGCATCAAACACGGTTCAGATTTTAGTTGTGTGTGCGATGCAGGGCATACAGTTCATTCAATTAACTGTTTGCGATGAGGAGGAACAAAAGAAACGGGTAGCCAGATGAAGGTGTGTGCGATATACAACATACGGTTCACTCGGATGAACTGTTTGTGATTAGGAAACACAAAAGAAACGGTCAGTCAAATCAAGGTGTGTGCGATATACGGCATGCAGTTCACTCAGATGAACTGTTTGTGTTGAGACAAGAGAACGGAAATGGTTCAGTATAACAAGATGTATGTGATACGCGACAAACAAGTCTGTAATCAAAAATTTGTGCGAAGACCGATAATAACACAGACGGTTGCTGCTAGTAAGACGTGTGTGTTGTGCGATGGGATTGCATACAGAACAACAACATATATATATACACACACTTATAAGGACATGGTTTCATAACCAAATTAAACATCCACTTACATAGGTGGCTACTACAACCATGACATTTGCACACACCAAAGTAAACTATTACATGCATACTTACATAGGTGGCTACTACACACATGACATTTCCACACACCAATAAAGTAAACTATATATTACATGCATAATTAACTAGCATAAACGATCATCTGATCATCATCTACTTGTAGTGATGCTTGCTCTGCTTGTGGCTCGATCCGGGCTTGTCGATCTGGGTAAAGAGGCACTTCCTCATGTCAATGATCTGCCTGTGCATCTCGGAGCATGTGTACACGCTCTTGGCCGCGAACCTGAGGTGAGGTTCATCCAGTTGCCACATCCAGGCTCTATGCCAGGATACATGACTTGTTCTTTGGGCATCTTGCTTCATCTTTTCATAGTAGGGGTCGATGATGGCCGAGGCGAGTTCGAAAAGGGGGTCCTTCGTGCTGCCCCAGACCCTGTAGTGGTCACGGATTTCGGCAAGGTTCTTGCAGGCCAAGCCCGTAACACTGAGCGCTTTTACTGTTGGAAATATGCCCTAAAGGCAATAAGAAAGTGGTTATTATTATATTTCCTTGTTCATGATAATTGTCAATTGTTCATGCTATAATTGTATTAATCGGAAACTGTAATACATGTGTGAATACATAGACCACAGCATGTCCCTAGTAAGCCTCTAGTTCACTAGCTTATTGATCAATAGATGGTTGTGGTTTCCTGACCATGGACATTGGATGTCGTTGATAACAGGATCACATCATTAGTATAATGATGTGATGGACAAGACCCAATCCTAAGCATAACACAAGATCGTGTAGTTTGTTTGCTAGAGTTTTTCTAATGCCAAGTATCATTTCCTTAGACCATGAGATTGTGCAAATCCCGGATACCGTAGGAATGCTTTGGGTGTATCAAACGTCACAACATAACTGGGCGGCTATAAAGGTGCACTACAGGTATCTCCGAAAGTATCTGTTGGGTTGGCACGAATCGAGACTAGAATTTGTCACTCCATATGATGGAGAGGTATCTCTGGGCCCACTCGATAATGCATCATCATAATGAGCTCAAGGTGACTAAGGAGTTAGCCACGGGATCATGTGTTACGAAACGAGTAAAGAGACTTGCCGGTAACGAGATTGAACGAGGTATGGGGATACCGACGATAGAATCTCGGGCAAGTAACATACCGATGGACAAAGGGAATTGCATACGGGATTGATTGAATCCTCGACATCGTGGTTCATCTAATGAGACCATCGTTGAACATTTGGTAGCCAACATGGGTATCCAGATCCCACTATTGGTTATTGGCCGGAGAGATGTCTCGGTCATGTCTGCATGTTTCCCGAACCCGTAGGGTCTACACACTTAAGGTTCGGTGATGCTAGAGTTGTTATGGGAAATTGTATGTGGTTACTGAAGGTTGTTTGGAGTCCCGGATGAGATCCTGGACATCACGAGGAGTTCCGAAATGATCAGGAGGTGAAGATTCATATATGGGAAGTCCAGTTTTAGTCACCGGAATGGTTTCGAGGGTTACCGGTATTGTACCGGGACAACCGAAAGGTGTCCGGGGGTCCACCGGGTGGGGCCACCTGCCCTGGAGGACTTAGTGCGTTGAATATGGAAGGGAACCAGCCCTCTAGTGGGCTGGTGCGCCCCCAAGGGCCTCAAGGCGCCTAGGGTTGGGAACTCTAGGGGGTGGGGGCGCCTCCACCAACTTGGGGGGCAAGTCCCCCCTTGGTCGCCGCCCCCCCTCTAGATGCATCTAGGGAGGCCAGCCCCATCTTCCCTTCCCCCTATATATAGTGAAAGGGTGGGAGGGCAGCTGCTCCCCTTCCCCTAGCGCAGCCCTCCCCTCCTCCAACTCCTTCTCCTTCTCCGTAGTGCTTAGCGAAGCTCTGCCAAAGAACCCCGAGCTCCACCACCATGCCATTGTGCTGCCCGAGTTCTCCCTCAACTTCTCCTCTTCCCTTGATAGATCAAGAAGGAGGAGACGTCCCTGGGCTTTACGTGTGTTGAACACGGAGGCGTCGTCCGTTCGACGCTTGGATCAGATCTTCCGCGATTTGAATCTCTGGGAGTACGACTCCATCAACCACGTTCTTGTAATGCTTCCGCTTAGCGATCTTCAAGGGTACGAAGATGCACTCCCTCTCTCTTGTTGCTAGCATCTCATAGACTGAGTTTGGTGACACGTAGGAATTTTTTTGAATTGTTACTACGTTCCCCAACGGTGGCATCATGAGCTAGGTCTATGCATAGATTCTATGCACGAGTAGAACACAAGTAGTTGTGGGCAATGATTTGTTCAATTTGCTTACCGTTACTAGTCTTTTCTTGATTCGGCGACATTTTGGGATGAAGCGGCCTGGACCGACCGTAATACGCTTACGTGAGACAGGTTCCACCGATTGGCATGCACTTGTTGCATAAGGTGGCTAGCGGGTGTCTGTCTCTCCCACTTTAGTCGGATCAGATTCGATGAAGAGGGTCCTTATAAATGGTAAATAGTAATTGGCATATCAACATTGTGGCTTTTGCGTAGGTAAGAAACGTTCTTGCTAGAAACCCATAGCAGCCACGTAAAACATGCAACAACAATTAGAGGACGGCTAACTTGTTTTTGCAGGGTATGCTATGTGATGTGATATGGCCAAAAGGATGTGATGAATTATATATGTGATGTATGAGATTGATCATGTTCTTGTAATAGGAATCACGACTTGCATGTCGATGAGTATGACAACCGGTAGGAGCCATAGGAGTTGTCTTAATTTATTGTATGACCTGCGTGTCATTGAAAACGCCATGTAATTACTTTACTTTATTGCTAACCGTTAGCCATAGTAGTAGAAGTAATAGTTGGCGAGACAACTTCATGAAGACACGATGATGGAGATCATGATGATGGAGATCATGGTGGCATGCCGGTGACGAAGGTGATCATGCTGTGCCTCAAAGATGCAGATCAAAGGCGCAAGACAATATTAGCCATATCATGTCACTTTATGATTTGCATGTGATGTTTTTCATGTTTACATCTTATTTTCTTATACCGACAGTAGCATAAATAAGATGATCCCTCACTAAAAAATTCAAGAAATGTGTTCCCCCTAACTGTGCACCGTTGCGAAGGTTTGTTGTTTCGAAGCACCATGTGATGATTGGGTGTGATAGATTCTAATGTTCACATACAATGGGTGTAAGCCAGATTTACACATGCGAAACACTTAGGTTGACTTGACGAGCCTAGCATGTACAGATATGGCCTCGGAACATGAGAGACCGAAAGGTCGAACATGAGTCATATAGTAGAGGCGATCAACATGGAGATGTTCACCGTTGATGACTAGTCCTTCTCACGTGATGATCGGACACAGCCTAGTCGACTTAGATCATGTATCACTTAGATGACTAGAGGGATGTCTATCTGAGTGGGAGTTCATTAAATAATCTGATTAGATGAACTTGATTATCATGAACTTAGTCTAAAATTTTCTTTACAATCTATCTTTTAGATCCAATGGCCCACACTAATGTTGCCCTCAACTTCAACGCATTCCTAGAGAAAACCAAGAAGAAAGACTATGGTAACAACTATACGGACTGGGTCCGTAACTTGAGGATCATCCTCATAGCTGCCAAGAAAGCATATGTCCTTGAAGCACCGCTAGGTGACACACCCATTTTCCCAGCAACTCAAGACGTTATGAATGCCTGGCAGTCGCATAGTGATGATTACTCCCAGGTTCAGTGCGGCATGCTTTACAACTTAGAACCAGGGCTCCAAAAGTGTTTTGAGCAACACGAGGCAAATGAGATGTTCCAAGAGCTGAAAATGGTTTTCCAAGCTCATGCCCGGTTCGAGACATATGAAGTCTCCGACAATTTCTATAGTTCTAAGATGGAGGAAAATAGTTCCGCCAGCGAGCATATACTCAAAATGTCTGGGTTGCACAACCGCTTTGCTCAGCTGGGAGTTTATCTTCCAGATGACTTGGTCACTGACAGGATCCTCCCGTCGCTTCCACCTAGCTACAAGAGCTTTGTGATGAACTACAATATGCAAGGGATGGAGAAGTCCATTCATGAGTTATATCCAATGCTGAAATCAGCGGAGGTGGAGATCAAAAAGGAACATCAAGTGTTGATGGTGAATAAGACCACTAGTTTCAAGAAAGGCAAGGGTAAGAAGAACTTCAAGAAGGACGGCAAGGGAGTTGCCACGCCGGTAAGTCAGTTGCCGGGAAGAAGCCAAAGAATGGACCCAAGCCTGAGACTGAGTGCTTTTATGGCAAGGGAAATGGTCACTGGAAGCGGAACTGCCCCAAGTAATTAGCGGATAAGAAGGCCGGCAACGTCAAAGGTATATATGATATACATGTTATTGATGTGTACCTTACCAGCGCTTGTAGTAGCTCCTGGGTATTTGATACCGGTGCAGTTGCTCACATTTGTAACTCAAAGCAGGAGCTGCAGAATAAGTGGAGACTGCCGAAGGACGAGGTGACGATGCGCGTCGGGAATGGTTCCAAGGTTGATGTGATCGCCATCGGCATGCTACCTCTACATCTATCTTCAGGATTTGTTCTAAACCTCAATAATTGTTATTTAGTGTCAATTGAGCATGAACATTGTATCTGGATCTCGTTTAATGCGAGATGGCTACTCATTTAAATCCAAGAATAATGGATGTTCTATTTATACGAGAGATATGTTTTATGGTCATCCCCGCTGGTCAATGGTTTATTTTTATTGAATCTCGAACATGATGTTACACATATTCATCGTGTGAATGCCAAAAGATGTAAGGTTGATAATGATAGTCCCACATACCTGTGGCACTCCTGCCTTGGTCACGTTGGTGTCAAACGCATGAAGAAACTCCATGCAGATGGACTTTTGGAGTCTCTTGATTATGAATCATTTGACACGTGCGAACTATGCCTCATGGGAAAAATGACCAAGACTCCGTTCTCTGGAACAATGGAGCGAGCAACCAACTTGTTGGAAATAATATATACTGATGTATGCGGTCCAATGAGCGTTGAGGCTCGTGGAGGCTATCATTATATTCTCACCCTCACTTATGACTTGAGTAGATTTGGGTATGTCTACTTAATGAAACACAAGTCTTAGACCTTTGAAAAGTTCAAGGAATTTCAGAGTGAGGTATAGAATCAACGTGACAGGAAAATAAAGTTCTTACGACCAGATCATGGAGGAGAATACTTGAGTCACGAGTTTGGCACACGCTTAAGGAAATGTGGAATTGTTTCACAACTCATGCCGCCTGGAACACCTCAGCGTAATGGTGTGTCCGATTGTCGTAATCGCACTCTATTGGATATGGTGCGATCTATGATGTCTCTTACCGATTTACCGCTATCATTTTGGGGTTATGCTTTAGAGACTGCCGCATTCACTTTAAATAGGGCACCGTCTAAATCCGATGAGATGATACCGTATGAATTATGGTTTGGAAAGAAACCTAAGCTATCATTTCTGAAAGTTTGGGGATGTGATGTGCTACCTCTTGAGCATGCGTTGGTTTTCCCTTGAAGAGGAAAGTGTGATGCAGCAAAGTAGTGTAAGTATTTCCCTCAGTTTTTGAGAACCAAGGTATCAATCCAGTAGGAGACTACACACAAGTCCCTCGTACCTGCACAAACAATCAAGAACCTTGCAACCAACGCGATAAAGGGGTTGTCAGTCCCTTCATGGCCTCTTGCAAAAGTGAGATCTGATAAAGATAATAAGATAAATGTTTTTGGTATTTTTGTTGTATATATTGAAAAGTAAAGGTTGCAAAATAAACAGCGACAGAAATAGCTAGTTGATGGGAAAATAATATAATGGAGAATAGACCCCAGGGCCATAGGTTTCACTAGTGGCTTCTCTCAAGATAGTATATTCTACGGTGGGTGAACAAATTACTGTCGAGCAATTGATAGAAAAGCGCATAGTTATGAGAATATCTAGGCATGATCATGTATATAGGCATGACGTCCGTGACAAGTAGACTGAAACGATTCTGCATCTACTACTATTACTCCACACATCGATTGCTATCCAGCATGCATCTAGAGTATTAAGTTCATAAGAATAGAGTAACGCATTAGGCAAGATGACATGATGTAGAGGGATAAACTCAAGCAATATGATATAAACCCCATCTTTTTATCCTTGATGGCAACAATACAATACATGCCTTGCTGCCCCTGCTATTACTGGGAAAGGACACTGCAAGATTGAACCCAAAGCTAAGCACTTCTCCCATTGCGAGAACGATCAATCTAGTAGGCCAAACCAAACTGATAATTCGAGAAGTGCTTAGCTTTGGGTTCAATCTTGCGGTGTCCTTTCCCAGTAACAGCAGGGGCAGCAAGGCATGTATTGTATTGTTGCCATCGAGGATAAAAAGATGGGGTTTATATCATATTGCTTGAGTTTATCCCTCTACATCATGTCATCTTGCCTAATGCGTTACTCTATTCTTATGAACTTAATACTCTAGATGCATGCTGGATAGCAATCGATGTGTGGAGTAATAGTAGTAGATGCAGAATCGTTTCAGTCTACTAGTCACGGATGTCATGCCTATATACATGATCATGCCTAGATATTCTCATAACTATGCACTTTTCTATGAATTGCTCGACAGTAATTTGTTCACCCACCGTATAATTTGCTATCTTGAGAGAAGCCACTAGTGAAACCTATGGCCCCGGGTCTATCTTCCATCATATTATTTCCGTATCAATTTGCCTTTTCTAGTACCGTTTGTTCTGCAATCTTTATTTTCCAATCTATATCATAAAAATACCAAAATATTTATCTTATTATCTCTATCAGATCTCACTTTCGTAAGTGACCGTGAAGGGATTGACAACCCCTTTATCACGTTGGTTGCGAGGTTCTTGTTTGTTTGTGCAAGTACTAGGTGACTTGTGTGTTACCTCCTACTGGATTGATACCTTGGTTCTCAAAAAAGGAGGGTAAATACTTACACTACTATGCTGCATCACCCTTTCCTCTTCAAGGGAAAACCAACGCATGCTCAAGAGGTAGCAAGAAGGATTTCTGGCGCCGTTGCCGAGGAGGTTGCATCAAGTCAAGACATACCAAGTACCCATCACAAACTCTTGTCCCTCGCATTACATTATTTTCCATTTGCCTCTCGTTTTCCTCTCCTCCACTTCACCTTTGCCGTTTTATTCGCCCTCTTTTCTGCTCGCCTCTTTTTCGTTCGCCTCTTCTTGGTTGCCTCTTGTTTGCTTGTGTGTTGGATTGTTTTGTCACGATGGCTAAAGATAATACTAAATTGTGTGACTTTTCCAATACCAAAAATAATGATTTTATTATCACTCTAATTGCTCCTCTTACCGATGCTGAATCTTGTGAAACTAATACTGCTTTGCTGAATCTTGTCATGAAAGATCCGTTTTCTGGCCTTCCTAGTGAAAATTCCGCTACCCATATAAACAGCTTTGTTGATTTGTGTGATATGCAAAAGAAGAAAGATGTGGATAATGATATTGTTAAATTGAAGCTATTCCCGTTTTCTCTTAGAGATCATGCTAATACTTGGTTTTTCTCTTTGCCTAAAAATAGTATTGATTCATGGAATAAGTGCAAAGATGCTTTTATCTCTAAGTATTTTCCTCCCGCTATGTTCATCTCTCCTAGAAACGATATTATGAATTTTAAGCAACTTTATCATGAGCATTTTGCACAAGCTTGGGAGAGGATGAAATTAAGGATACGTAATTGCCCTACACATGGTTTGAATCTGTGGATGATCTTACAAATTTTTTATGCTGGATTGAATTTTGCTTCTAGAAATCTTTTAGATTCGGCCGCGGGAGGCACTTTTATGGAAATCACTTTAGGAGAAACTACTAAACACCTAGATAATATTATGGTTAATTATTCTCAATGGCACACCGAAAGATCTACTAGTAAAAAGGTTCATGCTATAGAATAAATTAATGTTTTGAGTGGAAAGATGGATGAACTCATGAAATTGTTTGCTAATAAGGGTGTTTCTTCTGATCCTAATGATATGCCTTTGTATACTTTGATTGAGAATAATGATGAATCTATGGATGTGAATTTTGTTGGTAGGAACAATTTCGGTAACAATGCGTATATAGGAAACTTTAATCCTAGGCCATTCCCTAGCAATTCCTCTAATAATTATGGTAATTCCTACAACAACTCTTATGGAAATTTTAATAGTATGCCCTCTGATTTTGAGAATAATGTTAAGGAATTTATGATTTCGCAAAAGAATTTTAATGCTTTGCTTGAAGAAAAATTGCCTAAGATTGATGAGTTGACTAGGAACATGGATAGAATTTCTCTTGATGTTGATTCTTTGAAACTTAGATCTATTCCACCTAAGCATGATATCAATGAGTCTCTCAAAGACATGAGAATTTCCATTAATGAGTGCAAAGAAAGAACCGCCAGGATGTGTGCTAAAAAAGATTGTTTTATAAAAGCATGTTCTTCTAGTTTCCATGATAGTAAGAATGAAGATCTAAAAGTGATTGATGTTTCTCCTATTAAATATTTGTTTTGCAATATGAATCTTGATAATTATGGGGCTGGAGATGAGTCAACTTTAGTTAAAAGGCGTCCCAATGATTCGGAGTTTTTAGATCTTGATGCAAAAATTGGTAAAAGTGGGATTGAAGAGGTCAAAACTTTACATATCAATGAACCCACTATTTTGGATTTCAAGGAATTTAATTATGATAATTGCTCTTTGATAGATTGTATTTCCTTGTTGCAATCCGTGTTAAATTCTCCTCATGCTTATAGTCAAAATAAAGCTTTTACCAAACATATCGTTGATGCTTTAATGCAATCTTATGAAGAAAAGCTTGAACTAGAAGTTTCTATTCCTAAAAAACTTTATAACGAGTGGGAACCTACTATTAAAATTAAGATTAGAGATCATGAATGCTTTGCTTTATGTGATTTGGGTGCTAGTGTTTCCACGATTCCAAAAACTTTGTGTGATGTGTTAGGTTTCCGTGAATTTGATGATTGTTCTTTAAATTTGCATCTTGCGGATTCCACTATTAAGAAAACTATGGGAAGGATTAACGATGTTCTTATTGTTTCAAATAGGAACTATGTGCCCGTATATTTCATTGTTCTTGATATAGATTGCAATCCTACATGTCCTATTATTCTTGGTAGACCTTTCCTTAGAACGATTGATGCAATTATTGATATGAAAGAAGGGAATATTAGATTCCAATTTCCGTTAACGAAAGGCATGGAACACTTTCCTAGAAAGAAAATTAAATTACCTTACGAATCTATTATGAGAGACACCTATGGATTGCATACCAAAGATGACAATACCTAGATCTATTCTTGTTTTTATGCCTAGCTAGGAGCGTTAAACGATAGCGCTTGTTGGGAGGCAACCCAATTTTATTTTGTTTCTTGTTTTTTTGTTTATGTTTAGTAATAAATAATTCATCTATCTTCTGTTTAGATGTGGTTTTATGCTTTTAATTAGTGTTTGTGCCAAGTAGAACCTTCGGGAAGACTTGGGGGAAGTCTTTGTGATCTTGCTGTAAAAAACAGAAACTTTAGCGCTCACGAGATTTGCTGCCATTTTTTACTGGAGAGTGCAATCAGGTTGATTCTTTTTGAAGATTATTAATAGACAAATTCCTCACGTCCAGCATTTTAATTCAGAAATTTTGTAGTTAAAGAAGTATTCGAAACATACAGATTACTACAGACTGTTCTGTTTTTGACAGATTCTGTTTTTCGTGCGTTGTTTGCTTATTTTGATGAATATATGGCTAGTATCGGGGGGTATCAACCATAGAGAAGTTGGAATACAGTAGGTTTAACACCAATATCAATAAAGAATGAGTTCATTACAGTACCTTGAAGTGGTGGTTTGTTTTCTTATACTAACGGAGCTCATGAGATTTTCTGTTGAAGTTTTGTGTTGTGAAGTTTTCAAGTTTTGGGTAAAGATTTGATGGATTTTGGAATAAGGAGTGGCAAGAGCCTAAGCTTGGGGATTCCCATGGCACCCCAAGGTAAAATTGAAGGACAGCCAAAATCCTAAGCTTGGGGATTCCCCGAAAGGCATCCCCTCTTTCGTCTTCGTCTATCGGTAACTTTACTTGAGGCTATATTTTTATTCAGCAGATGATATGTGTTTTGCTTGGAGCGTCTTATATGATTTGAGTCTTTGATTTTTAGTTTACCACAATCATCCTTTCTGTACACACCTTTTGTGAGAGACACACATGAATCGGAATTTATTATAATACTCTATGTTCTTCACTTATATCTTTTGAGCTAGAAAATTTTGCTCTAGTGCTTCACTTATATCTTTTTAGAGCACGGTGGTGGTTTTATTTTATAGAAATTATTGATCTCTCATGCTTCACTTATATTATTTTGAGAGTCTTATAGAACAACATGGTAGTTTTCTTTGGCTATAAAATTAGTCCTAATATGATAGGCATCCAATATGGGTATAACAAAACTATCATAAAAAGTGCATTGAATACTATGAGAAGTTTGATACTTGATGATTGTTTTTAGATATAAAGATGGTGACATTAGAGTCATGCTAGTTGATTAGTTGTGAATTTGAGAAATACTTGTGTTAAAGTTTGTGATTCCCATAGCATGCACGTATGGTGAACCATTATGTGATGAAGTCGGAACATGATTTATTTATTGATTTTCTTCCTTATGAGTGGCGGTCGGGGACGGGCGATGGTCTTTTCCTACCAATCTATCACCCTAGGAGCATGCGTGTAGTACTTTGTTTCGATAACTAATAGATTTTTGCAATAAGTATGTGAGTTCTTATGAGTAATGTTGAGTCCATGGATTATACACACTCTCACCCTTCCACCATTGCTAGCCTCTCTAGTACCGCACAACTTTCGCCGGTACCATAAACCCACCTTACACCTTCCTCAAAACAGCCACCATACCTACCTATTATGGCATTTCCATATCCATTCGAGATATATTGCCATGCAACTTACCATCGTTCTGTTTATTATGACGCACTTCATCATTGTCATATTGCTTTGCATGGTCATGTAGTTGACATCGTATTTGTGGCAAAGCCACCATTCATAATTCTTTCATACATGTCACTCTTGATTCATTGCACATCCCGGTACACCATTGGAGGCATTCACGTAGAGTCATATTTTGTTCTAGTATCAAGCTGTAATTTTTGAGTTGTAAGTAAATAAAAGTGTGATGATCATCATTATTAGAGCATTGTCCCAAGTGAGGAATGGATGATGGAGACTATGATTCCCCCACAAGTAGGGATGAGACTCCAGACGAAAAAATAAAAAAAAGGAAAAAAAGAGGCCTTAAAAAAAGAAGGCCCAAAAAAAGAAATGAGAGAAAAAGAGAGAAGGGACAATGTTACTATCCTTTTACCACACTTGTGCTTCAAAGTACCACCGTGATCTTCATGATAGAGAGTCTCCTATGTTGTCACGTTTATATACTAGTGGGAATTTTACATTATATAACTTGGCTTGTATATTCCAATGATGGGCTTCCTCAAAATGCCCTAGATCTTCGTGAGCAAGCAAGTTGGATGCACACCCACTTAGTTTATTTTTGAGCTTTCATACACTTATAGCTCTAGTGCATCCGTTGCATGGCAATCCTTGCTCACTCACATTGATATCTATTGATGGGCATCTCCATAGCTCGTTGATACGCCTAGTTGATGTGAGACTATCTTATCTGTTTGTCTTCTCCACAACCACCATTCTTCTCCACAACCACCATTCTATTCCACCTATAGTGCTATGTCCATGGATCACGCTCATATATTGCGTGACGATTGAAAAAGTTTGAGAACACCAAAAGTATGAAACAATTGCTTGGCTTGTCATCGGGGTTGTGCATGATTTAAATACTTTGTGTGGTGAAGATAGAGCATAGCCAGACTATATGATTTTGTCGGGATAACTTTCTTTGGCCATGTTGTTTTGAGAAGACATGATTGCTTTGTTAGTATGCTTGAAGTATTATTATTTTTATGTCAATGTTAAACTTTTGTCTTGAATCTTTCGGATTTGAACATTCATGCCACAATAAATAAAATTACATTAAGAATTATGCTAGGTAGCATTCCACATCAAAAATTATGTTTTTATCATTTACCTACTCGAGGACAAGTAGGAATTAAGCTTGGGGACGCTTGATACGTCTCCAGCGTATCTATAATTTTTGATTGTTCTATGCTATTATATTATCTGTTTTGGATGTTTAATGGGCTTTAAATTACCTTTTTATATTATTTTTGGTACTAACCTACTAACCAAAGGCCCAGTGCAAATTGTTGTTTTTTTTGCCTATTTCAGTGTTTCATAGAAAAGGAATATCAAACGGAATATAAAAGGAATGAAACCTTCGGGAGAGTTATTTTTGGAACAAACATGATCCAGAAGACTTGGAGTGGACGTCAAGAGAGAAGCGAGGAGGCCATGAGGAAGGGAGGCGCGCCCAGGGGGTAGGCGTGCCTGAGGGAGTCCTGGAGTAAGGGGTCCTCGGGCGTCCGACCTATTAGACATGGGCCAGACTGATGGGCTGTGAAGATACAAAGGCCGAAGACTCTACCCGTGTTCGGGTGGGACTCTCCTTGGCGTGGAAGGCAAGCTTGGCGACCAAACATGAAGATTCCTTTCTCTGTAACCGACCTTATGTAACCTTAGATCCCTCCGGTGTCTATATAAACCGGAGGGCTAGGTCCGTAGAGGGAGATTCCTGATAATCATAGTCGGACAGGCTAGACTTTTAGGGTTTAGCCATTACGATCTCGTGGTATATCAACTCTTGTAATACTCATATTCATCAAGATCAATCAAGAAGGAAGTAGGGTATTACCTCCATAGAGAGGGCCCGTACCTGGGTAAACATTGTGTCCCCTGTCTCCTGTTACCATCGACCTTAGACACACAGTTCGGGACCCCCTACCCGAGATTCATCAGTTTCGACACCGACATTGATGCTTTCATTGAGAGTTCCGCTGTGAAGTCGAAAGATAGGATCGATGGATCGCCTTATTCTGGCCCCAGGCCAAACCCTCCGGCTGGGCGGCTTCACCATGACCGCCCGTTCAGCTATTAAGCCAACGATGACTTCTCAGGTCATCGAAAATCCCCTCCATGTTGACTCCAAGTACTCCAAGCAGATGAATCTGGCGGAGTTGTCGTCTTTAAACGAACTCCTAGATAACATCGCCGCCCTGGGGGTCGCCACAGACTATTATCGGATTGGGCTTAAACCCGACCAGAGAGAAATTAAAGCTCCACCGATCACCCATCAAATAGCGGTAGTAGAGGAGCAAGACGACAACTCTTCCTCTATATTGAGGATGAACTATGTTCGGATCTCCGAGCTTGAAGAGCTAGACACCTACCTGCAAAAAGACATGCCTTGTCCTCTGAACATAGAATCGGACGACAAGCCCAAAAAATCAGTTGACATCCTGGAGCCCGAACCATTAAGTTCGGAAGTTCTTCAAACTCCAGATCCTAAATTGGGCCAGGGTTCGGATTTCAAACCACCCACCCACCTAGAAGTGCTCTCATGGGCATACAACAACAGTCTCAGGAAACGGTCCACCACTTCTGGGCCAGATTCCTCCTTATCGAAGATAAGATTAAAGATTGCCGCGATGAAGACGCGATCTCGGTGTTCTGCAACAATTGCACGGATGAAGGAATCCTCAACGCCATTAACCGTCGTCGCGTATCACGCTTCGCAGACTTGGCAACCATAGTATACATGTACTGCGCAATGGAAAGCGCCTGGAAAACTCAAGCATCTTGCTGGGAACTGCCAGTTTCCACCCAACCCCTCGTTAAGGTGAAAAGGACGCACCCTCGTGGCACGCCCGACCCAATCGCAAAGAAATATAAGCCCGTTACGGGACACAAAACTGTTCTGGAGGGATGGCTCGATGGACCATGCAAGTTACAGGCAACACCGGATACTATATCAACCCACAGCCTTAGAGCTTGTTGGATACTCCGGCAGGTGGCCAAGAGCGGCGAGGATATCCTCACCAAAAACACCCCAGAGTAGTATCCCCCAGAAGATGACGACCTCAGAGTATTGACGGTCTTCGAGATTTTCTCTTCAAACAATAAGCGCAAAAGGGCACTCCGCAACCTCGCCGAAGTCTGCCAAATCGCAGCAACAAGTTAACCCTTGGAACGACACGGCCATAACCTTCAATGCCGACGACGAACCAAAATTCAGGACAATCCGGGCACCAGTTGCCTTGGTCGTCAGTCCGATTGTGGACGGCTTTCGGCTCACCAAGGTTCTCATGGACGATGGCAGCGGACTAAACCTCATTACGAGGATACACTCAGAAAAATGGAAATAGACAGGAGCCGCATCGGGCAAAGTAGCACAACCTTCCGAGGAATTATTCCCAGACAAGAGGCACGATGCACAGGAAAAATCATGCTCAACGTGGTATTCGGCACATCGGAGAACTACCGGACTGAAGAATTAACCTTCCAAGTGGCCCCTTTCAACAGTGGATATCACGCCCTATTGGGGCGAGATGCGTTTATATGCTTCCAAGCTATATCTCACTACGGGTATATGAAGCTCAAGATGCCTGGGCCCAATGGCATAATCACTCTAGCCAGTGATCCAGACATAGCACTCTGCGCCGAAAATAAAACCGCATCCCTGGACCTTGAGGCATTATCTGAAGCCCTCGCGGCCGAAGAATTAACCGCATTATGCTCCACAGTGGATAGGGAGGATGTAATCCTAGACAAACGACCCAAATCCACCTCCTTCAAACCAACAGAAGAAATAGTCAAATTTGAAGTCCATCCAACGCCCCCCAAGAAGACAGCATCTATCGGGGCACAACTAGACCCAACGGTCGACACCGCGCTACGAGAGTTTCTGCACGAGAACTGGGATATATTTGCCTGGCACCCTTCTGATATGCCAGGAATGCCACGCAGATTGGCCGAACACGGCCTCAGTATATTGAAGGGATATAAACCAGTCAAGCAAACACTATGGCGCTTTTCCGAACCCGAACGTCAAGCTATGGGGGAGGAGCTAGCCAAACTAATCGAGGCCGGATTCATTAGAGAAATAGAACACCCGGACTAGCTAGCAAACTTGGTGATGGTGCCAAAGAAGGATAAATCCTGGCACCTGTGCGTTGATTTCAAGGACCTCAATAAGGCCTGCCATAAGGATCCCTCCCCCCCCCCCCCCCCCCCCCGCATCGACCAGATCATCGATGCCACCGCAGGACACGACTCACTGTGCTTCCTCGACGCATATTCCGGATACCATCAAATCAAAATGAAGGAGTCCGATCAAGCTGCAACGGCATTCATTACCCCATATGGGCCATTCTGCTTCAACACCATGCCCTTCGGGCTCAAAAACACCGGGGCCACCTACCAACGTATGATTCAAACATGCGTGGAGAAACAGATCGGCAAGGCAGTTGAAGCATACATGGACGACGTCGTCATTAAAACTAGGCACGTCGATTCACTAATAGACGATTTGCGTCTCGCATTCAACAACCTCCGTGCATATGTCATCAAGCTCAATCCAGAAAAGTGTGTTTTCGGCGTCCCTGCTGGAAAGCTGCTGGGCTTCATCGTTTTCAATAGAGGAATTGAAGCAAATCCAGCCAAAATCCGAGCTTTGTCACAATTGGCTATGCCAACAGACCTTAAACAGGTCCAAAAACTCGCCGGATGCGTGGCAGCTTTAAGCCGCTTTATCTCCAGATTGGGAGAAAAGGCATTGCCACTGTATCGCCTCCTCCAGTGTGCCGATCACTTTGAGTGGACGGATGCGGCAACGGTCGGACTGGAAGAAATAAAAGCCCTTCTTGCGAGCAACCCAATCCTGGCCGCGCCGAACATCAGCAAACCCATGTTATTATACATATCGGTAACACATCAAGTGGTGAGCGCCGTGCTCGTCGTTGAGCGAGAGCAGGACGGACTCAAATTCCCGCTTCAAAAGTCGGTATACTACGTATGCACTGTCCTCACACCATGCAAATCCCGGTACCCTCATTACCAAAAGATAGCATACGCGGCCTTCATGGCATCCCGGAAGCTACGACACTACTTCCAAGAATGTTTGATCACGGTGGCTTCCGAAGTACCACTCAATGATATAATAAAAAACTGCGATGCTACGGGCTGGATTGCCAAATGGGCCATTGATCTCCTTCCATTCGACATAACATACAAACCGTGTCAAGCCATTAAATCCCAAGTACTGGCGGACTTCGTCGCCGAATGGACAGAGGCCGAACTCCCTAAAGAGTATGTCGCATATTCCAACTGGGTCATGCACTTCGATGGCTCCAAAATGCTAGCAGGCTTAGGGGCGGGCATTGTCTTAACATCGCCCACTGAAGATATAGTTCAGTACATACTCCAAATATTGTACAAAGACTCCAACAATGCAGCCGAATACGAGGCCTTAGTGCATGGTATTCGGATGGCTCCAACAATGCAGCCGAATACGAGGCCTTAGTGCATACAACGCCTAGAAGTGCCCGGAGACTCGAACCTCGCGATATCTCAAATAAATGGAGATTTCGATGCCAAGGATCCAAAGAAGGCGGCCTATCAAAACGCCATTCTCAAAATGCCGGCTCGGTTCAAGGGGGTCGAGTTTCACCATGTGGCTCGAGAAAGTAATCAAGCGGCGGATGTCCTTGCTCGCATCGGCGCCAAGCGCGACCCTGTCCGACCAAACATATTTTTGGAAAGGCTTTTCAAGCCATATGTGGTGTGGCAAGGGGAGAGCAGCAACGTCAGTCCGGATCCGACCACAACCCCAGATTCCGAACATACCGACATCATCGGAGGCTCAGCCACCGAAATAACACCGTCGACCCATCTTATCATGGCAGTCATTGCCCCATGGACCGAAACCGTCTTGTCCTACCTCAACAGGCGAGAGCTCCCCAAGGATCAGAACGAGGCTTGCTGCATTATTCGAGGTTCAAAAGCCTATAAAGTCCACAAAGGAGAACTCTACAAGAAAAGCGCTACCGGAGTACTCCAAAGATGCATCTCCGAGGAAGAGGGGCGGCAACTCTTGGCTGAGATTCATGCCTGTCTCGGTGGTCACCACGCTGCAGATCGGGCCCTTGTAAGCAAGGCCTTCCGTACAGGCTTTTACTGGCCGACGGCCTGAGCAGATGCCCAGGACCTTGTCCAACATTGCGTCGGATGCCAACTTTTTGCCAACCAAAGCCATATGCCACCCACTGCTCTACAAACAATCCCCATCACCTGGCCTTTTGTGGTCTGGGGGCTTGACATGGTTGGACCCGTTAAAGGAGGCAGCCATAAGAAAAAATATCTCCTAGTCATGGTAGATACATTCACTAAGTGGATAGAGGCCAAACCAGTCAAAACGGCCGAAGTTGGACTTGTGATAGACTTTATATCCAGCGTTGTGCACCGTTACGGTGTTCCACACAGCATCATCACCGATAACAGCTCCAATTTCACAGCCGATAAGGTGAAAACTTGGTGTGCTAATCTGGGCATTAAGCTCGATTACGCCTCCGTCTATCACCCGCAAACAAATGGTCAATCGAACGGGCCAATGGTCTTATTATGAGCGGCATTAAACCCAGACTAGTGCGGTCTTTGAGAGAATCATACAAGCACTGGGTTGAGAAGCTTGACTACGTACTCTGGGGGCAGCGGACCATGCCCAACCGCACTACTGGATATACACCTTTCTTCATGGTGTACGGCACGGAGGCAGTGTTGCCCTGCGATATTATTCATGACTCACCTCGAGTGCGTATGTACGAAGAAAGAGAGGCCGAGCTTGATCGGCAGGACAGCCTAGATGCCCTGGAGAAGGAGCACGATGTTGCAAAGGTCCATTCCGCATTTTATCAACGACAGGCCCGCAGATAGCAAGGCAGAGAAGTACGGGCCAAGACTTATAATGTTGGCGAACTCGTTCTATGCTTGCCGGAGAAGAAAAATGACAAACTCAAGGCCAAGTGGGAGGGTCCCTTCATCATTGACGAAGTTCTCACTAGAGGAGCGTACCGCTTGCGTGCTGCATCAGACAATCGCCTAGAGCCGAACCCCTGGAACGCGGCCAGACTCCAAAGATTCTATGCCTAGCGCCAAACTATTTGTTCGTCTCCTTCTCCCTATTGTTTCCTTTATTTTTTCCTCTCTTTTCATTCTTCCTTTTTTTTTCTTCTAAGCCTTAAAACTTCCGCATAGCTAAACCGTGCACCTGTGATGTACACATCCTCGAGCATGTACGTCCATCATACCTGGGGTTTCCCGGACAGAAGCTTATTCTTATTTTCCAAGCATCAAGCTCACCACATATGTGTTTTTCCCATATGTACCTTTTCTTCGCCATTATATGCATTGATATGACTTAAGTTTTGGCCAATCTGGGTTGCCTGGCTCCTGTGCTTATGCCTTACGTTCCCGTTAGTTCGGCTAGGGCATAAAGGGAGCACCTATGCGATTGTTACTGCCGGGTCATCCGGATGTGTACCTCAGACTGGGTGAAGCTAAAAGCTAGCGTTCTTAAGGGAATATTCGGTCGGTGGATTAAAGATGTTTTTGCATTTACCCCATGGTGAACCCCCAGATGTTACGTATACTGTGATTTTTTCAATCACAGTTCAGACATGCGTTTTAATGCATGCACACCCAGGGAAAGGAACCTTAACGAAACTATTCTATCTGGAAGATGTTCCTTATAATCATAATGTAATATACCATAACTAGCCGGATACAACTTGTCTGTTCAAGCAACTATGACCCTTACGCCTCGTTTCCACGCATACCCCGGTCTATTTTACCGCTCAGGTATTCGGAAACACTCTGCACCTTCGGGTCCAGAGGTCGAAGCAAAAAGGTCTTCCATGACAATCGTTTTAGAATTCAGCTAGAGTTACATATATCAAGGAAAGTACACAGTCACTTGGACTCAAAAATTTCCTCCTCTATACCGTCCAGCATGCTGTCTAACTTACAATCCTGCTGGGAATACTTGGTGGCTACTTCTACTTGGTCATATACCAAATTAACGGGAACTTGTTTTCCATCTAACCCTAGAGGTCCGATCCGAGCCATATGATTCGAATCAAGCTTGGTATACTGTGTTTTCACCATGGCCCAGGCTTCTCGTGCACCTTCCCGGCAGGCCGATATCTTCCACAATCAAAAGCACTGCCGCGCTCCCTTGAATAGATGTATAAGCTCCTCCATATTTCCTGTAGGGGAGGTGATGGCCATAAGGCCTTGGCAACACTTCGCATCGCTTGCCGAGCCTACTCTTGCACTTGCGACAGCTCTTGTAGAAGATCGCTCGAGAATTCGGATATCTCCTCTTCGGGACGACCGGCCAGCATACCTGCAGACATAACTCTATCAGTCCCCTCTATCTACGAATTATTCGAAGGTAAGTTCGACCACATACTGAATATGTCGCCTCACAGCCTTTTATTCTCCTTTACGGAGTCAGCCAGCTGGGCCCGCACATCTTTCAGTTCTTCACCCAACTGGTTGTTGGAATCCTGGAGTTTGTTCTTCTCCTCCACGACTCGTGTTAGCACACGCTCGCCCGCGGCTTGTAGTATTTTGGCTTCTTGTTATCCGCCTTGAGCGGCTTTCAGTTGATCTAATGATCCTATTAAGAGGTGAGCAACCGTGTCAGCATTATTGATATACCATTATGTTTTCTGGATGGAGGGGAACATTACGAGGAGATGCCTTGTTGGATTTCTCTAGCTCGGCATTGGCAGCAGATAGCTGGGTCTGATACTTTTCTAGTTCCTGAGATAACAGGTTGTTCTTCTCCGTAAGCACCTGGTTGTACAATGATCCTTAAGTCAGTTGTATCAACTGCTTTAAGTCTCGGGGGCTACTGGTGTATGATTATTAAATCTACACTTCCCCGCATATCTTTCAGATGCTGGTACATGGCTCTGGCAAGCCCATCCCGAGCAGCTCGGATGTATGCTTCAGCCGAGCTGAAGGCATCAAATGCCTCCTTTGAAAAGTCGGGGTCACGAAGAGCGGCCCTCCGACGGCGATGATTCATGGCACTCTCCACTTTAGAGATCGTGACGGACACATCGTCTGAATCCTCTGTGGAAGGATAGTTTGGCGCCACTCCCGTGTCAGCCCCCGTCCTTAGGGCAGGGTCTGGAACCTGACTAGTGGAGGCACGTCTGGTAGGATCCTCGGACATAGTCCGGCGGACACTTTCCCTGATAGAATGCGGCGAATGGCATCACGATTTGATGTGGCGATCAGAAGATGTATTCTTGAAAAAAAAGCCTTACCTCTTTGACGAGGGTTTTGTCGTGTTATCATTTGCCTTCCTCTTCGAAGATATGCTCGGCGCGGGCGCCGCTCTACTCGGAGACGCTTCTGGTGCACATTGTGGCGTCGAGCGCCTCCCCTTTGGAACACGAAATAGTGTGGTGGGTGAGGCATAGTAACAAAGCTCTTTCGAGGAAGGTGTCTTTTAAATTACTTACATGTGAAGCTGGGAGGAGGCTGAGGTAATCAGTGATGATGGGTACTTCTGTACCATCGTAGCTCGTCTGATAGACTACTCCATCCTTGAGCTCCACAAATATGTCCGGATCTTCTTCGAATCCGGGGTCAAGGTCCCGGTTGTGACCCTCTAGCTGGGGGATGGGGCTATGGATCCCCTCGATGGACTTCCGCCATTCCTGTAGCAAGTGGATAGGTTACTGTCCATCGAAAATGATTCAGGGACAAGAGTAAAATGGTGGGATTGGAGCTTACCCAGCTAGGAGGATTATACATGGAAAATCCATCTCGACACTGGAGACGAGTGAACTCCTCCTTCTCCCCTTTGTACAGTTCGGACAGTATTTTGGCCAAAGCGGCGGGGGTTTTACCCTTCCGACCGTAGCGTGAGGCGTCATCTTCCCCATTATAGTGCCACATGGGAAGACCTCTGTATTGGAGTGGTTGGACCCCCCGCACTATGGAGATCGCCATTACCTCGATTATTGACAATCCGGACTGGGCGAGCATCTTAATCTTGCCCATCAACTGATTGGCTTCTGCACTATCCTCCTCCTCAAGGCTCGGAGGACGACAGCTGTGGTGTTTCTTCAACGGAGTGCTTGAAAATTCGGGGAGGCCCATTCGGACTGGGTCAGGAAGAGCAGCGTCATCATTATAGAACCATTCGGAAGGCCACTCTTCGGAAGCCTTCTTCGGCATGCCGGACATGTATCCGGTCCCGGCGATACGCCATACTTCGGCTCCTCCTACTTCGAATATTGACCCCCCTTGATTATGAGGGACGAGGCAGCGTAGTCTTCTCCATAAATCAAAATGGGCCTTGCAGCCTAGGAAAAGCTCGCATAGAGAAACATAACCCACGATGTGCAGGATGGAGGCGGGAGTGAAACTGTGCAGTTGGAGGCCATAATACTCCAGAAGTCCTCAGAGGAAGGGATGGATTGGAAATCCGACGCCTCTTAGCAAGAATGGAATGAAGCATATTCGTTCCCCCTGGACGGATTGGGGAAGTTCTCCACCTGAACCCCGCCATTGAAGGACGTCAGCCCTGCTCGTACGGGGACTAGATCCGCAGGAGGAAGAAATCCATGTTTTTGCTGCTTCGATAGCTGACCATGAGATATGGAGCATCTCTCCCAATCACCCTTTTCGGAGCCATGGGGACAAGAGGAAGAGCTGGGAGCGTTAGCCATGTTGGGGTGGTTCCGCTTAGCAAGCTTTGTGGATTTTTTCGTGGGGTGTAGAATGGATCTGAGATCTATTCTCTTTAAATAGGCACCTCTCTTGTATGGTCAGGGTGGTATGTGCAAGAATACCCCGACCTCCTGTATTCACTCAACACGTGGAAACTGCAGTTAGGAAGGCATGGAAGCCGAGGGGTACGACATTAAATGAAAAGCCGAATACATCACTTTGAAGTCATCGGAGGAGGAACCCGCCTTGCAATGTCGAAGACTATCTGTGTGCCGGACACCTTGTCATTGAAGTCTGGTTCGGGGGCTACCGAGGGAGTCCTGGACTAAGGGGTCCTTGGGCGTCCAACGTATTAGACATGGGCTGGACTGATGGGCTGTGAAGATACAAAGGCCGAAGACTCTACCCGTGTCCGGCTAGGACACTCCTTGGAGTGGAAGGCAAGCTTGGCGACCAAACATGAAGATTCCTTTCTCTGTAACCAACCTTATGTAACCCTAGATCCCTCCGGTGTCTATATAAATTGGAGGGCTAGGTCCGTAGAGGGAGATTCCTGATAATCCTAGTCAGACAGGCTAGACTTTTAGGGTTTAGCCATTACGATCTCGTGGTAGATCAACTCTTGTAATACTCATATTCATCAAGATCAATCAAGCCGGAAGTGGGGTATTACCTCTCCATAGAGAGGGACCAAACTAGGGTAAACATTGTGTCCCCTGTCTCCTGTTACCATCGACCTTAGACGCATAGTTCGGGACCCCCTACCCGAGATCCACCGGTTTCGACATCGACAGCGCCCCCACCCTCGTGGGCCCCTCAGAGCTCCACCGACGTACTTCTTCCTCCTATATATACACTTATACTCCGAAAACATCCAGGAGCACCATGAAACCCTATTTCGACCGCCGCAACCTTCTATACACGTGAGATCCCATCTTGGGGCCTTTTCCGGTGCTCTGTCGGAGGGGGAAATCGATCACAGAGGGCTTCTACATCAACACCATAGCCTGTCCGATGATGTGTGAGTAGTTTACCACAGACCTTCAGGTCCATAGTTATTAGCTAGATTGCTTCTTCTCTCTCTTTGGATCTCAATAGAAAGTTATCCTTGATTCTCTTGGAGATCTATTCGATGTAATTCTTTTTGCTGTGTGTTTGTCGAGATCCCATGAATTGTGGGTTTATGATCAAGATTATCTATGAACAGTATTTGATTCTTCTCTTAAATCTTTTATGCATGATTTAAATATCTTTGCAAGTCTCTTTGAATTATCAGTTTGGTTTGGCCTACTACATTGATCGTTCTTGCAATGGGAGAAGTGCTTAGCTTTGGGTTCAATCTTGCGGTGTCCTTTCCCAGTAACAGCAGGGGCAGCAAGGCATGTATTGTATTGTTGCCATCGAGGACAAAAAGATGGGGTTCATATCATATTGCTTGAGTTTATCCCTCTACATCATGTCATCTTGCCTAATGTGTTACTCTATTCTTATGAACTTAATACTCTAGATGCATGCTGGATAGCAATCGATGTGTGGAGTAATAGTAGTAGATGCAGAATCGTTTCAGTCTACTTGTCACGGACGTCATGCCTATATACATGATTATGCCTAGATATTCTCATAAGTATTCGCTTTTCTACCAATTGCTCGACAATAATTTGTTCACCCATCGTAGAATTTGCTATCTTGAGAGAAGCCACTAGTGAAACCTATGGCCCCCGGGTCTATCTTCCATCATATTATTTCCATATCAATTTTCTATTTATATTACCCTTTATTCTGCAATCTTTATTTTCCAATCTATATCATGAAAATACCAAAAATATTTATCTTATAATCTCTATCAGATCTCACTTTCGTAAGTGATCACGAAGGGATTGACAACCCCTTTATCGCGTTGGTTGTGAGGTTCTTGTTTATTTGTGCAGGTACTAGGTGACTTGTGTGTTACCTCCTACTGGATTGATACCTTGGTTCTTAAAAACTGAGGGAAATACTTACGCTACTATGCTGCATCACCCTTTCCTCTTCAAGGGAAAACCAACGCATGCTCAAGAGGTAGCAAACCTTCGAACTATGAAGAAGCAATGGCGGGCCCAGATTCCAACAAATGACTTGAAGCCATGGAGTCCGAGATAGGATCCATGGATGAAAACAAAGTATGGACTTTGACGGACTTGCCCAATGATCGGCAAGCCATAGAGAATAAGTGGATCTTTAAGAAGAAGACTGACACTGATGGTAATGTGACCGTCTATAAGGCTCAGCTTCTCGCTAAGGGTTATCGACAAATTCAAGGGGTTGACTACGATGAGACCTTCTCACCCGTAGCGAAGCTGAAGTCTGTCTGAATCATGTTAGCAATTGCCATGTTCTATGATTATGAGATCTGGCAAATGGATGTCAAAACGGCATTCCTTAACGGTTTCCTTAAGGAAGAATTGTATATGATGCAGCCGTAAGGTTTTGTCGATCCTAAGAATGCTAACTAGGTATGCAAGCTCCAGCGCTCCATCTATGGGCTGGTGCAAGCATCCCGGAGTTGGAACATTCGCTTTGATGAAATGATCAAACCATTTGGGTTTATACTGACTTATGGAGAAGCCTGCATTTACAAGAAAGTGAGTGGGAGCTCTATAGAATTTCTCATATTATATGTGGATGACATACTATTGATGGGAAATGATATAGAACTTTTGGAAAGCATAAAGGCCCACTTGAATAAGTGTTTTTCAATGAAGAACCTTGGAGAAGCTGCTTACATATTAGGCATCAAGATCTACAGAGATAGATCGAGACGCCTCATTGGTCTTTCACAAAGCACGTACCATGACAAGATATTGAAGAATTTCAATATGGATCAGTCCCAGAAAGGGTTATTGCCTGTATTGCAAGGTGTGAGATTGAGCACAGCTCAATGCCCGACCTTGGCAGAAGATAGAGAAAAGATGAGTGTCATCCCCTATGCCTCAGCCATAGCTAGGTTCTATTATGTATGCCATGCTGTGTACCAGATCTGATGTGAACCTTGCCATAAGTTTGGTGGGGAGGTACCGAAGTGATCCCAGTATGGAACACTGGACAGCAGTCAAGAATATCCTAAAATACCTGAAAAGGACTAAGGATATGTTTCTCATTTATGGAGGTAATGAAGAGCACGTCGCAAAGGGTTACGTCAATGCTAGCTTCGACACGGATCTGGATGACTCCAAGTCACAAACCGGATATATGTATATTTTGAATGGTGGGGCAGTCAGCTGGTGCAGTTGCAAGCAAAGCACATGGCGGGATCTATATGTGAAGCAGAGTACATAGCTGCCTCGGAGGCAGCACAAGAAGCAGTCTGGATGAAGGAGTTTATCACCGACCAAAGAGTGATTCCCAATGCGTCGGGCCCGATGACTCTCTTCTGTGACAACACTGGAGCTATTGCCCTTGCAAAGGAGCCCAGGTTTCACAAGAAGACCAGGCACATCAAGCGTCACTTCAACTCCATTAGTGAATATATTCAAGATGGAGACATAGATATTTGTAAAGTACATACATATATGAATGTCGCAGATCCATTTGTTGGGGAACGTAGCATGCAATTTCAAAAATTTCCTACGCTCACGCAAGATCTATCGAGGATATGCATAACAACGAGAGGGGGAGAGTGTGTCTATGTACCCTCGTAGACCGAAAGCGGAAGTGTTTGACAACGCAGTTGATGTAGTCGTACACCTTCGTGATCCGTCCCGATCAAGTATGGAAAGTACGACACCTCCGCATTCAGCACATGTTCAGCTCGATGACGTCCTCGCCTTCTTGATCCAGTAAGAGGGGCGAAGTAGTAGATGAGTTCCGACAACATGACAGCATGGTGACGGTGTTGATGAAGAACAATCTCCGCAGGGCTTCGCCAAGCACAAAGGAAACTATGATGGGGGATAAACTAGAGGGATGGGGTTGCCGGCACACGGCTTGGTGTTTCTTGATGTGTCTTGGGTGCTAGCCATGTCCCTCTATTTATATGTTGATCCCTGGGGTCGAAACTTGGAGTAAAAGCCTCCTCAAAGTCGGTTTTCCCCGAAAGGCAAGAGTCCTTCTCGGACTCCAGGGCTAGACGCCAGGGTTCCCGGCGTCTACCCCCTAGACGCCAGGGTTCTGGGCATCTACCCCCTAGATGCCAGGGTTCCTGGCGTCTAGCCTCTAGTCTCTGCAAAACTCCCTTTTACACTTTCCAAAAGCCTCATGGACTTTCCCCTTTGGCACAAATAAAGTGTTCTCGTACCCAAACATTTCCAAAAACATCCAGAACCCCTTCCGGTGAATTCCGGAACCCTTCCGGAGACCAAACACTATTATCCCATATATCAATCTTTACCTCCGGACCATTTCGGAGCTCCTCGTCATGTCCGTGATCATATTCGGGACTCCGAACAACATTCAGTCACCAACATACATAACTCATGTAATACTATATCGTCAATGAACGTTAAGCGTGCGGACCCTACGGGTTCGAGAACTAAGTAGACATGGCCGAGATACCTCTCTGGTCATAACCAATAGCGGAACCTGGATGCTCATATTGGCTCCTACATATTCTACAAAGATCTTTATCGGTCGAACCTTATGACAATATATGTTATTCCCTTTGTCATCGGTATGTTACTTGCCCGAGATTCGATCGCCGGTATCTTCATACCTAGTTCAATGTCGTTACCAGCAAGTCTCTTTACTCCTTCTGTAATATATCATCCCGCAACTAACTCATTAGTTACATTGCTTGCAAGGATTCTTATGATATGTATTACCGAGAGCGTCCAGAGATACCTCTCCAATACTCGGAGTGACTAATCCTAATCTCAATCTATGCCAACCCAACAAACACCTTCGAAGATACCTGTAGAGCATCTTTAAAATCACCCAGTTACGTTGTGACGTTTGATAGCACACAAGGCATTCCTCCAGTATCCGGGAGTTGCATAATCTCATAGTCGAAGGAATATGTATTTGACATGAAGAAAGCAATAGCAATAAAACTGAACGATCAACATGCTAAGCTAACGGATGGGTCTTGTCCATCACATCATCCTCCTAATGATGTGATCCCGTTCATCAAATGACAACACATGTCTATGGTTAGGAAACTTAACCATCTTTGATTAACGAGCTAGTCTTAGTAGAGGCTTACTAGGGACACGATGTTTTGTCTATGTATCCATACATGTATCAAGTTTCCGGTTAATACAATTCTAGCATGAATAATAAACATTTATCATGATATAAGGAAATATAAAATAACAACTTTATTATTGCCTCTAGGGCATATTTTCTTCAGTCTCCCACTTGCACTAGATTCAACAATCTAGATTACATTGTAATGATTCTAACATAAATGGAGTCTTGGTGCTGATCATGTTTTGCTCATGGAAGAGGCTTAGTCAACGGGTCTGCAAAATTCAGATCCATATGTATTTTGCAATTCTCTATGTCTCCCTCCTTGACTTGATCGCGGATGGAATTGAAGTGTCTCTTGATGTGTTTGGTTCTCTTGTGAAATCTGGATTCCGTCACTAAGGCAATTGCTCTAGTATTGTCACAAAATATTTTCATTGGACCCGATGCACTAGGTATTATACCTAGATCGGATATGAACTCCTTCATCCAGACTCCTTCATTTGTTGCTTCCCAAGCAACTATGTACTCCGCTTCACACGTAGATCCCGCCACGACGCTCTGCTTGGAACTGCACCAACTGACGGCTCCACCATTCAATATAAATATGTATCCGGTTTGTGACTTAGAGTCATCCGGATCAGTGTCAAAGCTAGTGTAACATCCCAAATTTTCAATTTGGAATGTTTTACAATTATTAGCTAAGGATCTATGAATTTTGATTGAAATTGGGTGACATTTGAATTTCAGAGGCATTGGAGTTTCATTTGAATTTGAATTTGATTTGGCAACTGAAATTTACATCAAATATCTCTGACAAATACTTGATCAAAAGTATGAGAGGAGCTAACATGACACTCCAAAATGTCAGAAGAAAATTTTACCAAAAGGTTTGAATTCAAATTTGAATTTTATTTGGAATTTGCAGAAAATGTTTTTTAGTTTTTGTTTTGCCTGTGGAAAAATGTGCACGTTTTAGGATTCATTTTTATGATTTTATTGATATATATGTACTATATAAAAATATTATAGATTTATCTTATTTTAGTTTTTTTCCTCTGCCTTAATTAAAAAAAAGGAGAAACACCTGAACTGGCCAGGCCGACCGACCCAGCCAGCGAGGCCGCATCCCAGCTAGTGACGAGCCGGCCTGTCCCAGCGCCCGACGCCGGAACCATCTCCCTTTGGTCGCCCATTCGCTCCCCTCTCTCTCCCCCTCACTTAACCGGGACCCCACCCTTCTCTTTCCCCTGGCGCACGACACACTGCACCAGAGCACGCGCAGAGCGCGCCCGGCACCGCGATCTTCTCGGGATCGCGATCCCGCGTCGCCCCCTCGCCCAAGTCCATGCCCTATATAAACCCCCAGCCTCCTCTCTCAATCCACTTAAAACCCTAAGCTCAACTCCACCCGTAGCTCGCGCCCTCGCCAAACGCATCTCGCTGCCGCCGCCTCGGTTCGCCGCCATTTCTGCCACCGGTGAGCACCCCCCTTGTTTCCGAGCTACTCCACCCGAACCGCATGTTCCCCGCGCACCCTGCTGACACCATATCATCGCCCACGAACCGCGAAGCCGTCGCCCTCAAGCTCGATGGCTGCCCTCCAGAGTAGGAGCTCACCCGAGTACGTCTCCATCGCCTCCGTCATCTCCGAGCTCCAGCGACCCCGCCCCCGACTCCCCCTCGCTCCGCAGCACCGCCCCGACCACTCTGCCGCCTTCGCCGACCACCGGAGTCGCCGTCGCCACCGTCGCCGAGCCGCCGTCGTCCATTGTCGCCGTCACCACCGCTGTAAGCCTCCGGACCCCTCTCCACTGTTGGATCTTTAGTCTACGGCTTAGATTAGACAAGCAAAGGGTTAGGTTTTAGATTAGACAAGCGAAGGGTTAGGTTTTTTTATTAGATAGGTTTAGTTTTTGTTTTATTCCGGTTTAGTTCCTAGTTTAGTTAGACCGGCCCGATCGGTTTATTCTGTTTAGCCCGTAGACATATTAGCCTATTAAACGCATGCGCGCTGTTCAGTTTCAGATCGCCCACTGTTTCGGCCCGTTAGCGCGTTAGTTTTTTTAGTTTTACTTTAGTTTCTGTTTTTAAAATAGAATAGTTCTGATTTTGTAAAATCTATAACTCTTAGGTTATTTATTATTTTTAGTTGATTCCTTTTTATCAGTTTGCAAATTTCCTATAGTTTCTGTAGAAAATAGTTTCGGCCATGTTTAAAATTTTAAAAATAGTTTTATATAGTTTTAGTCAGATTAGTTTTTCTGCCATAATTTGACTTAGGATTATTTTATTTTAGTGATTACTTTTGCTACGGCTTAGTTTTGACCTAGCCTAGCAGTAGGAACTTGTTGGGCTATTTTTAGATTGTATTAAAATTAGTTTTAGTCCAAATCAAGCTATTCTAGTTTTATTTAGCTTGCTACTGCTCCCCGCTGTTCTAGTTAGTATAGAATTTTATTTTACCCCTGTTAGAAATTATTTTAGATTAGTTTTTGTAGTTACAGAGGGTGAACTTTTATGTACAACAAAATAAAAAGTTTTATTTTATTTTCTTGTTAGTTTTGTTTTAGGCATAATAGGGGTTCTATAATATCTATTGATGTGATTCTTTTTGCACCTAGTTTATATGTTGTTTTCCTTTCTGTTAGTTAGCAAAACCCTTGTTTTGGTTCTGTTAAGAAAAAAATTATTAGGATAAAACCATTTCCTAGTTGTTTGCTTGAAGTAATGAAAACTTTGATTTGGAGTTCTTCGGGTTCTCTTTGGTTTTGGTTTGGGTGCTTGTGTGATTTACGTTAGCTTGCTATTATGTTAATATAGTTGTATGCTTATGAATTCATTGTTTGCTTCGAATAGAATTTCCGGAGTGCGAACCTTGCTATCAAGAATCACTACTGTTCGAAGACCGTTAGGCAGGCAAGTCATTTGATCATCTTTTAAAATACCTATGATTTTGTTGCATTAGAATTATTCCTCCCCACCATGCATGCAGTAGGAGAATTTTAAGTTATATTCTTGGGTAGTATCATGAGGTAGGATGAACCCCTTTTCCTTGTTACCAATGCCCGGGACGATGTAGTGGATTGCGATGCTTTTGTAGACGGGATTGGTTGAGTGATTCATAAGGGAGATGTGAGAGTCAAGGTGATGACAACCCCATGACTTCAAGCTCAAGATGGAATTCAAAATTCACTAGTGGGTGGAGGACGGTTGACGGGCACCCTGGAGCAACCAGCGGATGGCCGGGATGCATGGAGAAGCACCATGACATCTTGCGGAAAGCTTCACCCAACCGCAAAGAGACGGATGGATACCCCTTTACCGGAAGCTTACCTATGCAGCCGCAAGCCATTATGGGCTCTGGCTTGGTCGACCCTAGGCGTGACTCTGACCGGACGGTGCTACGAGATGTTGAAGAACGATAGGATTGGATGGGCACCGGCAGTGGCCCGGAGAAACTCTACGAAAGACCCTGTTTCGTTCGTCCCATCTTCAAACACCAGGTAGTGCGAGGACATAAAGGAGGGAACGATTCTTGCAGGTAAAGTACACAAGAATCTATAGAGTAGAAACCTAATCGATTAGTCGTGTCCCCGGTTACGGACAAATGAGCCTCTGGAATTGGAGTATTTCGGAAATCTCAACACCGAACATAACTAATTAATTGATGGGTTATTAATAATTTTGGGTATGAGACACTGGTTGGCGGAACCATCTCATTAACAACCAACATTTTGTAGTAATTGCAAGCAAGTCCTTTGTTGTAGGAGAAATTGGCTTTTTCGCAAAAAACAGAAAACTTAGAGCCCCACAGCCAAATTGCATATAGTGTTGGTAATTTTATTGTTGTTCTCTCTTCATGACTTGCCGGCATATTCAAAATGCTGACCTACATGGCTACAACGTCTCATGTTGTAGAGGAGTTTTCCGAGCAGGAGTGAGGCTACGATCTACGCTCGGTGATTGCCCTATGGAGTCGGATGGACTCGCTTTTCGTCTACGCTTCCGCAACTTTATTTAGTTTATTTCTCAGGAGTTGGCCTTCGGCCGAATTTATTATGATTTAATAAAGATTCGATATGAGAATCGTGTAATAAATTCAGGTGTGATTGAACTTTGAATCTTTTCATCAATGTACTGTGTGTGCCAGCATGATCTTGGGATGGTACAACTACACACAGACTTGACCGATTTCGAGTCGGGTCATTACAGCTAGCATCGACATAACCATTTACGACAAGCTCTTTGTCACCTCCATAAACGAGAAACATATCCTTAATCCTTTTCAGGTATTTCAGGATGTTCTTGACCGCTGTCCAGTGATCCACTCCTGGGTTACTTTGGTACCTCGCTGCAAACTTATAGCAAGGCACACATCAGGTCTGGTACACAACATTGCATACATGATAGAACCTATGGCTGAGGCATAGGGAATGACTTTCATTTTCTCTCTATATTCTGCGGTAGTCGGGCATTGAGTCTGACTCAACTTCACACCTTGTAACACAGGCAAGAACCCTTTCTTTGACTGATCCATTTTGAACTTCGTCAAAACTTTATCAAGGTATGTACTTTGTGAAAGTCCAATTAAGCGTCTTGATCTATATCTATAGATCTTGATGCCCAATATATAAGAAGCTTCACCGAGGTCTTTTATTGAAAAATTCTGGTTCAAGTATCCTTTTATGCTATCTAGAAATTCTATATCATTTCCAATCAACAATATGTCATCCACATATAATATTAGAAATGCTACAGAGCTCCCACTCACTTTCTTGTAAATACAACCTTCTCCAAAAGTCTGTATAAAACCATATGCTTTGATCACACTATCAAAGCATATATTCCAACTCCGAGAGGCTTGCACCTGCAGTCCATAAATGGATCCCTGGAGCTTGCACACTTTGTTAGCACCTTTAGGATCGACAAAACCTTCTGGTTGCATCATATACAACTCTTCTTTGATAAATCCATTAAGGAATGCAGTTTGGACATCCATTTGCCAAATTTCATAATCATAAAATGCGGCAATTGCTAACATGATTCGGATAGACTTAAGCATCGCTACGGGTGAGAAGGTCTCATCATAGTCAACTCATTGAACTTGTCGAAAATCTTTCACAACAAGTGAAGCTTTGTAGACAGTAACATTACCATCAGCGTCGGTCTTCTTCTTGAAGATCCATTTATTCTCTATGGCTTGCCGATCATCGGACAAGTCAACCAAAGTCCATACTTTGTTCTCATACATGGATTCCATCTCAGATTTCATGGCCCCAAGCCATTTTGCGGAATCTGGGCTCATCATTGCTTCCTCAGAGTTCATAGGTTCGTCATGGTTTAGTAACATGACTTCCAGAACAGGATTACCGTACCACTCTAGTGTAGAACATACTCTAGTTGACCTACGAGGTTCAGTAGTAACTTGATCTGAAGTTTCATGATCATCATTTACTTCCTCACCAATTGGTGTAGGCATCATTGAACTGATTCCTGTGATGGCCTACATTCCAACTCAAGAGAAGGTACAACTACCTCATCAATTTCTACTTTCATCCCACTCACTTCTTTCGAGAGAAACTCCTTCTCTAGAAAGGGTCCATTCCTAACAACAAATATCTTGCCTTCGGAACTGTGATAGAAGGTGTACCCAACAATTTCTTTTAGGTATCGTATGAAGACACATTTCTCCGATTTGGGTTCGAGCTTATCAGGCTGAAGCTTTTCCACGTAAGCATCGCAACCCCAAACTTTAAGAAACAAGAACTTAGGTTTCTTGCTAAACCACAGTTCATATGGTGTCATCTCAACGGATTTAGATGGTGCCCTATTTAACGTGAATGCAGCCGTCTCTAAAGCATAACCCCAAAACGATAGTGGTAAATCGGTAAGAGACATCTTAGATGGCACCACATCTAATAAAGTATGGTTACAACGTTCATACACACCATTACGCTTTGGTGTTCCAGGTGGCGTCAGTTGCGAAACTATTCCACATTGTTTCAAATGAAGACTAAACTCGTAACTCAAATATTCGCTTCTGTGATCAGATCGTAGAAACTTTATTTTCTTGTTATGATGATTTTCCACCTTACTCCAAAATTCTTTGAACTTTTCAAATGTTTCAGACTTATGTTTCATTAAGTAGATATACCCATATCTGCTCAAATCATCTGTGAAGGTCAGAAAATAACGATACTCGCCTCGAGCCTCAACACTCATCTGACCGCATACATCAGTATGCATTATTTCCAGTAAGTCAGTGGCTCACTCCATTGTTCCAGAGAACAAAGTCTTAGTCATCTTGCCCGTGAAGCATGGTTCGCAAGCATCAAGTGATTCATAATCAAGTGATTCCAAAAGCCCATCTGCATGGAGTTTCTTCATGCGCTTTATACCAATATGACCTAAACGGCAGTGCCACAAATAAGTTGCACTATCATTATTAACTATGCATCTTTTGGCATCAATCTATCCCTAATAATAAAGCACAGATTGACTCTGTGGGTTCTCCGTCACAATACGCTTCTTCCCGTGAATTTGCGCTTTTAGTTTTTTCGGGCCTTATTTTGGAGCAGCCAAAAATTAGGCGCTTTTGTGAGTTTTGAACTCACAACCTCACATGTGGGAGAGAAGTATACAACCAGTTGAGCTAGCATGTCTGTCTGTTACTAAGCAAGGCTCTTTACCTAATAGGCCATAATTAAGAGAATAATGCGGGGAGAAACAACTTTGTGCATGGCTAGGGAAATTAAGAGGAATTGATCCCTAAGTAAAAGGGATTGATTTGGTGAGAGTCGGCCGTCTGGATTTGTGCCTCCTATGTGTTACCATGACAGCATCACCACAGGGATAGCAGCTGCCAGGACACGTGCGTACATGACCAGCAGCGACCGGTGACCGACCTCCCCGAAGCGAGGTTCGCCACGTATGGAAGGGATGAGGATTAGATTGGTATTCTTGATTTTGTTTATGGCTGTGAAAAACGAACGCCCAAAGAGAGAAGAAGAGGGATGCTCGTGCTTTGCATGGCTCTATGTAATTAGAGATTTACTAACGAGAGAAGAAAGCGTGGGGAGACTCAAGCCCCATGTTGGGACGACCGTAGGAGAGCCAGCAAAGCATTTGGCACATTATAAAATAAGGGAAATACAAGAATGTTTTTTTTGCAACCAAATTTACATTTTTCTTTGAAAAATTATCCGATTGATCAAACGTCATTGCTGCAACCAGAATAGTACATGACACTGCAAGCCTGGTCGATGCTGCTGCAAGCGGGGCGCGGCGCTCCTAGGCTGAATGACCTATATATGCATCTAGCGGAAGCACGCCAATGCAACACCAGTTGTCGGCTTGCCGCTATACTTTTTTACTGGAAAAGTTGTACTTTCGTGTTGCAAAGCCGACTATCCATACCCTACAAGAACGGTTGGTGATATTTTAGGTCGGAAGGACGACGTCGCAAAGCTGACCACATGAACACGGCAAGGACGAACAACATTGATGTAAAGTCCGACGCATATCGTTGCGAGGTCAAACTATGTTACAGCAAATTGTATGTCGTCCGATGCTATCATATCATGCATGTGAATATTTTGATGAACACGTTAATTTTCTCTACCCTTGCAACGCACGGGCCCTTTTGCTAGTATTATGAATATGTGTATCACTACGATCGAGATTCAACAAAATAGACCACTCATCAAGGGTGCATGACCATAAAAGATATTACTCACATAAATAGAACAACCATTATTCTCTGATTTAAATGAATAACCGTCTCGCAACTAACAAGATCCAGATATAATGTTCATGCTCAGTGATATCACCAAATAACAATTATTCAGGTATAAACTAATCCCGAAGGTAGATGTAGAGGTAGCATGCTGACGGTGATCACATCAACCTTGGAACCATTTCTGACATGCATCGTCACCTCGTCCTTAGCCAATCTTCGTTTAATCCGTAGCCCCTGTTTCGAGTTCCAAATATGAGCAATAGAACCAGTATCAAATACCCAGGCGCTACTACGAGCATTACTAATGTACACATCAATAACATGTATATCAAATATACCTTTCACTTTGCCATCTTCCTTATCCGCCAAATACTTGGGGCAGTTCCGCTTCTAGTGACCAGTCCCTTTGCAGTAGAAGCACTCAGTTTCAGGCTTAGGTCCAGACTTGGGCTTCTTCCCGGGAGCAGTAACTTGCTTGCTATTCTTCTTGAAGTTCCCCTTCTTACCTTTGCCTTTTTTCTTGAAACTAGTGGTCTTGTTAACCATCAACACTTGATGCTCCTTCTTGATTTCTACCTCCGCAACCTTAAGTATCGCGAAGAGCTCCGGAATTGTCTTTTCTATCCCTTGCATATTATAGTTCATCATGAAGCCTTTATAGCTTGGTGGTAGTGATTGAAGAACTCTGTCAATGACACTATCATTTGGAAGATTAACTCCCAGCTGAGTCAAGTGGTTATGTTACCCAGACATTCTGGGTATGTGTTCACTGACATAACTGTTCTCCTCCATCTTGCAGCTATAGAACTTGTTGGAGACTTCATGTCTCTCAACTCGGGCATTTGCTTGAAGTATTAACTTCAACTCCTAGAACATCTCATATGCTCCATTACGTTCAAAATGTCTTTGAAGTCCTGATTCTAAGCTGTAAAGCATGGCACACTGAACTATCGAGTAGTCATCATATTTAGCTTGCCAGACGTTCATAACATCCGGTGTTGCTCCTATAGCAGGTCCTGCACCCAGCGGTGCTTCAAGGATGTAATTCTTCTGTGCAGCAATGAGGATAATCCTCAAGATACGGACCTAGTCCGTGTAGTTGCTACCATCATCTTTCAACTTAGCTTTCTCTAGGAACACATTAAAATTCAAGGGAATGGTAGCACAGGACATTGATCTACAACAACATAGATAGGCAAAAACTATCAGGACTAAGTTAATGATAAATTTAAGTTCAATTAATCATATTACTAAAGAACTCCCACTTAGATAGACATTCCTCGAGTCATCTAAATGATCACATGATCCATATCAACTAAACCATGTCTGATCATCACGTGAGATGGAGTAGTTTTCAATGATGAACATCTCTATATTGATCATATCTACTATATGATTCACGTTCGACCTTTCGGTCTCAGTGTTTTGAGGCCATGTCTGTACATGCTAGGTTCGTCAAGTTTAACCCGAGTATTTCGCATGTGCAAAACTGTCTTGCACCCGTTGTATGTGAACATAGAGCTTATCACACCCGATCATCGCGTGGTGTCTCGGCACGACGAACTGTTGCAACGGTGCATACTCAGGGAGAACACTTATACCTTGAAATTTTAGTGAGGGATCATCTTATAGTGCTACCATCGTACTAAGCAAAATAAGATGCATAAAAGATAAACATCACATGCAATCAAAATATGTGACATGATATGGCCATCATCATCTTGTGCCTTTGATCTCCATCTCCAAAGCACCGTCATGATTTCCATCGTCACCGTCTTGACACCTTGATCTCCATTGTAGCATCGTTGTCGTATCGCCAACTATTGCTTCTACAACTATTGCTAACACATAGTGATATTGTAAAGCAATTACATGGCGATTGCATTTCATACAATAAAGCGACAACCATAAGGCTCCTGCCAGTTGCCGATGACTTTTACAAAACATGATCTTCTCATACAACAACATATATCACATCATGTATTAAGCATATAACATCACAACATGCTCTACAAAAACAAGATAGACGTCCTCTACTTTGTTGTTGCAAGTTTTACGTAGCTACTACGGGCTTCTAGTAAGAACCATTCTTACCTACACATGAAAAAACACAATGGTGACTTATCAAGTTTGTTGTTTTAACCTTCAACAAGGACCGGTCGCAGTCAAATTCGATTAAACTAAAGTTGGAGAAACAGACACCCGCCAGCCACCTTTATGCAAAACTAGTTGCATGTCTATTGGTGGAACCAGTCTCATGAACGTGGTCATGTAAGGTTGGTCCGGGCCGCTTCATCCAACAATACTGCCGAATCAAAATAAGACATTTGTGGTAAGCAGTAAGACGATCACTGCCCACAACTCTTTCTGTTCTACTCGTGCATATCATCTACGCATAGACCTGGCTCGGATGCCACTGTTGGGGAACGTAGCATGCAATTTCAAAAATTTCCTACGCTCACACAAGATCTATGTGGCGACCAGACCTCAGACGTTCAAGTCTCTGTGCTGAAGTGTCATCCCAGGATCGGTATTGCTAACATACAAAGTACTCGAGGATTTATTGCATAGTTCAATCACACACTTATTACATCGAGGGTCTCAAAAAGAGTACTTATTACAATAATATGGCTGAAGGCCATCTAAATAAGATAACTGCGGAAGCTTCGAAGATAAATGAGTCCATCCAACTCCACGCCAAAACTGAGTACACGACAACGACCTAGCACACCGTACTCCTCATCTGAAAATTCTGCAACATAATACGTTGCAGCCTGTGTAGGTTAGCACATGGAATATGCTGACAGGATAACACTATAGAGCAATGAACAAAATAACAACTATCACTACATGCATATATGGCTGGTGGAGGCTCTATGGTTATCATTTGTATAAAGCTAGTTTTTCCCTACATCAAAGGAATATATTTTATTTAACTACAAAGTTTGTTGAAAACATTGAGAAGGTAACCCCAACTCAATCTCAAAATTAAAAGTTATAACCCGACAAATTAATTAAGGAAAGTGATGAGATCAACATAATAATTCAAGCACCAGATACTCAAGATGTCCATAACCGGGGACACGGCTAACCATGATTATTTTGTACACTCTGGAGAGATTTGCGCACTTTTACCCACAAGACTCGATCTCCTCCGTTGTATTTCTCGTACTGCATGTTGTTTGAGGAACGGATGACCGAGACACAGTCTTTCCAAAGAGGCCCCCTTAACCGATAGATAGGTCGGTACACCTACCACTACTAGGAAAAGGGCTATAGATGAAATGGATATTAATGGCGCACCTAACATGTGGTGCGCCACTACTATATAGCAGTGGCGCATCATGTGCAGGTGCGCCATTAGTGTGGAAGACACTAATGGCGCATCGGACACATGGTGCGCCACTAGTAAATTTTTTCATTTTTCCAAACATACTAACGGCACACCAGCCACACAGTGCACCACTACTGTATTTTTTTATTCTTTTTTTGCAAAACTACTAATGGCGCACCATTGCATAGTGCGCCGTTACTAGTTTAAACTAGTAATGGCGCACTATGCCACGGTGCGCCATTAGTATATTTTTTTATTTTTTTGCAAAACTACTAATGGCGCACCACCAGCAGGTGCGCCATTAGTAACCAGGGTTACTAATGGCGCATTTTCAGGTGGTGCGCCATTAGTAACCTGGGACCAACAAGATATTTTGGACAGCCACACCTACCCACTCACTTTCCCCACTTCATTCTGTCCACCTCCTCCACCAAGCTTGTCTCGGCTGCCTCCTCCTCCTCACCTCATTTGCACCATAGATTCATCCAAATTAAGTGGTTAAATTACCTTTTTTGATAGGTAAGTAAGAGTGGAAGCTATCTTTATGTTGTTCTCCCTCCAACAACGTGCACATGCACTTTTTGTGGCCTAGCTAGATCTATGTATGTTTGTGGTGTTGCATATGTTTGTGGTGTTGCATATATGTTTGTGTTTGCAGGTACCGGTATTTGAAATGCGATAGTTGCCAATATTTTGCCGGAATGTTGATTAATTTCCGTTTCGGCGAGAATTTTGGCACTATGCATTCTTTTTTGTCCTATTTTTAGGGAAAGTCATGCCAAATTTTTTCTTGGTTCTAAAATATCATTTTTCTCTACGCCGCAGGCGACCATGGTCTGCACGATGACCGAAGGCATCGTGAATAGGTTTTTGAGCTCCGCGAAGGCCGAGATGCTTCGAAAGAACGAGACGGATATAAGATGTCTATTTCGAAGATGCAAGCTGAAGAGACTTAATGCGGACCCGGATTCCGGGCAGGTGCGGGACCACCTGCTCTTGCGTGGTTTCATGGATGGCTATCGGTGGCAAGGTGATGAAGATGACTATGAAGTCGTCCATGGGGGCCGGGGAAGAAATGAGGAAGGGCAGCAAGACAACCACCGCGGCTCGGGCGGGCGAGAAGACGAAGAATCTCCAGGACATGATCATGACGGTGATGTTGTACACAGTCATCATGTAGAAGATGCTAGACATGATGATGAGGAAGATGACGGAGCAGACAAAGGGCATGATCATGAAGATGAAGATGCCGGCGGAGCAGACGACGATGGACCATCGATGGGCTGGGTGCAGGACCCTCATATTCAAGAGCTGCTTCTCAAGCAGACGGATAACGCAAGAGCTGTTGCCCGAGAGAAAGCCAAGTTGGATCAACTGGAGATAGACGCGGTTACTCCATTGTATGAAGGATGCAGGCCCGAGGATACCCGCCTGAAAGTAACGCTCATGGCTCTAGAGATGAAGGTAAAACACAAAATGACCGACGCATGCTTCGACGAGAACATGTCATTCTGGCACGAACGTCTTCCCAAGGGGAACAAGTGCCCGACCAGTTTCGAGGAGGCGAAGAAAATCGTGTGTCCTCTGGATTTACCGCACGTGAAATACCATGTGTGCATGAACAATTGCATCTTATCGGGACGAGCACGCGGAGTCTACCATATGTCCGGTGTGCGGCATCACTCGATACAAGAAGAGGAAGAAAGCTCCTCGAAAATCGGTGTGGTACTTTCCAATCACTCCTCGTCTGCAGCGGTATTTCGCAGACCCTAAGGTAGCAAAGCTCCTGCGTTGGCACGCGGATAGGGAGGAGAAGAAGCGAGAAGATGACGCAAATGATCCGGAGATAAATAAAAAGACAAGATGTTGAGTCACCCTAAGGATGGGAGCCAGTGGCAAGCGTTGAACTTCAAACACCCAGAATTTGGGAAGGATCCAAGGAACATTGTGCTGGGTGCGAGCACCAATGGAGTCAATCCGTTTGACAGCCAGAGAAGCACGCATAGCACCTGGCATGTGTTTGTGTGGATGTACAACATTCCCCCCTGGTTGTGCATGAAGAGGAAGTACATTCACATGAGTATGCTATTTGAAGGGCCAAAACAACCAGGGAACGACATCAATCTGTATCTGGGGCTGCTGAAAGAGGAGCTAGACACGCTATGGAAAACGCTAGCCAATACGTGGGACGCCGCAGAGAAAGAATATTTCCCTATGAGAGCCGCACTGCTCACGACGGTGCACGACTATCTCGGTTACGGATATCTCGCGGGGCAGGTGGTCCACGGATTTTCTGGATGCGTCAGGTGCATGGATGACAGAATGTATCGCCAGCTAGATAGAGATCCCGGGTCTTCGAAAACCATGTTCATGGGACATCGAAGGTGGCTTCGCGACGATGACCCATGGAGGAAACGCAAGGATCTGTTCGATGGTCAAACCGAACACCGAAGACGCCCGCGTACGAGGAGCGGCGAGGAAATAAACGAGCTATTGAAAAATTGGAAAGATTGCCCACTGCCGGGAAAGAAGCAAAAGGCGCCCGAGCCGGGAAAGAAGAGAAAGGCGCCAGAGCCGCTGCTGAAGGTATGGAAAACAATGTCTGTTTTCTGGGACTTGCCGTACTGGAAGATCCACCGTGTGCCTCACAGCCTTGATGTCATGCATATCATAAAGAACGTGTGCGAGAGTCTGCTAGGTACCGTGCTCAACATGCCAGAGAGGACCAAAGATGGGCCGAAAGCAAGGGCAGACTTGAAATCAATGGGCATCAGGGAGGAGCTTCATGCTAATGATGATGATGATGATGAGGCGAAGCAGGACACGGAAAGTCGTCGCAAAGGCATAAAGGCCAAGAAGACCGGAAATGACTACCCTCCCGCGTGCTTCACTCTAAGTCAGGAGGAGATCCATCAGTTTTTCACCTGCCTCGTAGGAGTAAAACTTCCTTACGGTTACGTGGGGAAGATAAGCAGATACCTAGACCCAGCAAAGCAGAAGTTTAGCGGGATGAAGTCTCATGACTGTAACGTGTTGATGACGCAGATACTTCCAGTTGCAATCCGTGGGATCATGGACGCACATGCCCGTGAAACGCTATTTGGCCTATGCAAGTTTTTCGACGTCATCTCTCGGAAGTCGGTTGGCGTGAGGCAACTCGGAAGGCTACAGGAAGAGATCGTGGTGATACTATGCGAGCTTGAGATGTACTTCCCGCCCGCATTCTTCGACATTATGGTGCATCTGCTGGTCCATATCGTGGAGGATATCATCCAACTCGGGCTGACGTTCCTTCACATCATGATGCCGTTCGAAATGATGAATGGTGTCATCAAAGGATACGTTCGCAACATGTCACGTCCAGAGGGAAGCATAGCCAGGGCCTTTCTGACCAAAGAGTGCATCTCCTACTGCACGAATTATCTAGGCATCGAGAACCCGTTGGTCTGCCCGTCAACAGGCACCTCGGCAGGCTCGCTGGATGGGGTCACCATGAGGGTCGCCGCGAAATGCATGTCGACTTCGAGGGTCGACTCGCCGACTTTGAAAGAGCAAACCTAGTCGCGCTACAACACATAGACGTGGTCGATCCTTGGGTGTAGAGCACAAAACCTTTATTGAGAAGACGTACAATGACCGAGGCCAACAGAGGACGGACGGAGATATAATCAAAGAGCACAACTCATGTTTCACGCGTTGGTTCAAGCAGAAGCTTCTGTCATACCCTTTACATGAGGATTCTTCCGCGGAAGAACAACTCATATTCGCCTTGTCACAGGGCGCCGAGCACAACCTAATGACGTATGAGGCGTATGATATCAATGGCTACACATTCTACACCGAGGGAAAGGACATGAAGAGCGATGGTTATCAGAACTCCGGGGTAACGATGGAATCCTACACCGGTAACGAGAAGGACAGATACTACAGAAGGATCGAGGAGATCTGGGAGTTGAGCTACGCTGGAGAGAAGGTCCCGATGTTCCATGTCAGATGGGCCAAGAACGTCATAAAAGAAGACCGGTATTTCACCACCATGGTTATACCCGAAGCCAAATCCAAGACCGCGGGCGCAAACGTCACCGTGAAAAATGAGCCATGGGTACTGGCTTCCCAAGTGGACCAATGCTTCTTCATTACTGACCCGCCAAAGCCCAGTCGTGTTGTCGTGAGGAGAGGCAAAAGGAAGATCATCGGAATGGATGGAGTCGCCAATGAGCAAGACTTCGACAAGTACGGCGACCCGAAGATGGAACATGACGACGATGATGAAGTATCAGCATACACCACAAGAAGAAGCAGGACCACCCTACCTAAAGGACGTCCATTCAAGAGAAGAACTCCATTTACGAAAAATAAGGGCAAGAAGATTGTGAACAGATATCTAGCTAAGATCGGTTGTATTTAAATTGTAGCCTTCATTTCTCGATTGTATTTCATGGGCACTTTTTTGAACTCATGAATGTTTTTAAATTTCATGGACACTCGATCTCGATCCCCCTCCATCTCGATCGCTATCCCACCTCGCCAGATCCGGTCCCCCTCGCCGCCGAGCACACCCCCGCACCCTCTCCCCCGCTCCACCGGCCGCCGCCGCCGACCCCCCGCACCCTCCCACGCTCCACCGCTGTCG